>NW_017308064.1:145524-205933 GCF_000935625.1 Nanorana parkeri
TGGTGTAAAAATAAAGGGGGAATAACATGCAGTGTGTAATATATATTATAATTTAATTATATAATAATTTAATATTTTACTGTAATATCTAAATAAACATTTTAAATAACCCAAGCCTCTGTCTGGTAAAAGAAAACATACAAACTGCACTACAAAAAGCTAAGATAGTCATAAGAAATTTAGGTTTGTTGGAAAATATGTAGAAAAATAAATGATTATGGGTCTTAAGGGTCGTAGTAAAATATAATGATATTTATTTTTTTAAAGCTGATTCAAAAGGCCTAAAAAATTGGCACCTGACATAATGCTGATGTCATACTCAATAGTATCAATCATGCAGTACACCAGAGTCATCAAACATAATATGAAACATTTATGAAACGGAAACAAACAGCATAATATGTTGTTACCTGCTAAAATGCCTTATCAAAATAATACTTTATTGTTCGCTAAAGGTACGTAGGAGCACTAATCCATTTATTTTTCTCAATAACTCTCGGACACAGATGGCTACCATGGTTCCCTTTATACATGCACTGAGTAAGCATAGCTAGCCAGGGACCATTGTGTTATTTGCAGGATTACCAGGTGTAAACAAAGGATAAAAAGCATAAAAAAAAGAAAACAAATGTGTCCAAATCTAAGGACTAAACCTAACACTAACCCAAGGACAAGTAGGAAAAAAAGCCAGAAAAAAGAAAACGAATGCAGTCACCACATCTAAGAACTGGTAATCTGAAGCATGTTAAATGTTTGTTTGTAGGTTAGGTTTAGATAAGGGTTAGGTTCAGGTTAAAAGTTTGGATGAGCTTTAGCGTTTGTTGCAGTCAACGGTAAGTACCATGTTCATTAGTATTTGTTTTTCAAGTGTAATAAGTGGGCATCAAAATATGCAGTAACATATCAGTGCCAACTACATATGAGCAACAAAAATTTATTAATGTACAGTTTTTGGATGCCAACAAGTTTTACGAAAATACACCCACATCAAATATAACCACACCACACTGAAAACTCTACACCAGCAGGAAACCATCCTGCGATCCTACCGTGGTAGTCTTGTATAGCAGTACATTAAGAGAAATGTATAAAAAATGGAGCACACAGAATCTGGAGCAGTTGTCCATAGTAACCCATCAGCTTCTCTTTTTGGTTTGTTCAGTTAGGCTTTGAAAATTAAGCTGATTGGTTGCTATGGTCAACTGCTCCAGATTCTGCCTGCTCCAGTTTTGATAAATCCCCCCCATTGTGTTTTATAATATTTTTCTAATCCCCCTTTTTTTTTATTTTGCACATATCGCTATATTATGTCATAGTTTCAAATGTATTTTACATTTATTATCATTAAAATAATTAGTATTATAATTGCTTACTTTTGGACTTTCCTTTTTTATGTGTATACAATAATTTATACGTATAAATTATAAGTTACTTAGGAGTCCGCTGTGACTTTGTGGTAATCAGGTGGGTTACTAGGCAACATAACGCCGGGTCCAAGGCATTTATGCACGAACACCAACGTTCAGCAGAAGACTGCGCAAGCGCCCACGGTTGCTAGGGAAACAGCGAGGACAGGCATAATACTCCTGCACATTGGCTGAATGCAGTTATGTAAGGTACGTGGTCTGGAGTAACCTTGGTAACACAACATAGGTAACACAACCCTGACTATGTAGCTTTAGATAGAGGTATTATCGGTCACAATAATCTTTTAAAGCAATATTTTTAGCAGATAATATTTTATTGTGTATGTTTTCCCAGATTAAACTTGCGTATCTACTTTGATGCCCCTGATGAATTATTATGCATTCCCATTGATCACTAGAGAATTGATACTTTAGTAGTTTGTGACATCACTATGATGCCAGGGAATACACACAGTGTTTCTTGCTGCATTTATTTTTGCATCCCTTCTTGTTGATTAGGGTTCTTGGTTACAGAGACAGTCTACCAACTTGTGACATTTTATTTATTGATGGATTCTAGTGGATTTGAGTCACCTGCTTTATTTTCATTTCTCTTGTGGATTTAAGTGGTGAGCTCCCTGCCATAGTGATTTCTCTCCAACTTTTATCAAAAGCTGAAATATCATCTTGGTGTACTGACACAGTATGAATTTTGGGTTTAGCAGCATGGATAGATGAAGACAGAATAGGGCCCTGGGCAAGGTAGAAGCTTTAGCTCCCCATCCCTTTGACAGATATAAAAGTTAATCTTTACCTCTTTTGACTATAAATCACATCAGCATACAATGCTGCGTGCTAATATGAAATCCTCTTACATTCATTAGCTAAACAAACATATTTTTTATTTTACTTACAATTAATTTTTTTAGCATGACGAATTGAGAGACACATCACCGTTGATCCCTGTTTTGGGAGTCCCTGGATTTGTACTGGGTACTGAGAACAAGCAATTTCACTGATTACTCGCAGGGAATAAATTCTGGATGATTTACTTTTGGTCAATGGTTCTCCTGCTCTGATCTTCAGTCATTGATAGAACCCCCTATATATCCCTGGAGTGCCTTCCAACTCGGGCACTTTCTAAGAGAATTTGGAAGATCTAGGCAAGCCATGCACTGTATTTGAACATACAGTATGTGTAGGGGGAGATTACCTTCTTGCCATGCCATATCTATTTTATATAGACTATTAATTGCTCCCCACCCGATTTTTGCCCTCCTTTTTGGCTAAATGGGCAGCAGAATTGGGCCTATGACATCTGGATGACTTACTGGCCCGCTACTGGAACGCCTTGTCTGTACAGCTTTTCTCGACATTGATTTCTTAAGGTTCCTCAGAAGGTGGAACCCCCCTTCCTCCTTCCCCTTTTCCTATTGCTTTGCTACTTCCCTTGCCTCTTTTCTACTCCCTTTCTTGATTCTTTCTGAGTCTGACTGGGACTTCGCCTGTGCTGAATTCCCTCGGTTTACCTTTCCGGCTGGGTCCCCACTGGGCCCCATGCTTCCTGCCAGGAAGCCGGTTGGTTTAGGCATACTGACTTTTGTGAGTTTATGTTAATTGGTACTTGCACAGGTATGCTGTAGAAATTAAAATTTGTTGTAATGATGCACTAAACATGGACAATTTTGACAATGCTATGCTTATGCCATGTACGTTTTATTTTTGAATGTTTGTCTCTGCTGGTGTTTCCAGTCAATTAAAGAAATTACAGAGCCATTAGAAAGGCAGAGTGGGATCCAAAAGTGTAAGAACTCTCTTTTCCTAGCTGGAAGAAATTTAGCTTGCTCAATCAGTGTTTATCATAAACAGCTGGTAGCTTTTTTTCTCATTTACAATTAAATACTTGGTTTCACCCATTTTCACCTTTTATTGCCCTGATAATATGCTGTATCCTCTTTGCAGCCAGTTCCTGTCTTTATACACTGTCTCCAGTGATGGCTGCATGACATTCCCAGGACATGTTTCATGATGGTGACAACAGTGGACCATTCCTTTGCTGGAGTCTAACAGGGTGACTGTGAAGACCTGCTCATCAGTTTATGGGTTATGTGTGTGTGCTATTGTTGGGTCATGTGTAAGTATGTTATACTGTGTAAACTGTATATCAAAAGACTGTCAGCACCACCCCCCTGTTAGCTCTCATTGTACTCCCAAGGAGCTCAGGACAATTACATTCTCCTGCGTATGGCTATGGCCGTCTGGAGCTCTTTGTGTATAAAAGGTGCACAGTTGCTCAATAAATCAGAGTTTTACCCTTCACTTCACTTGGTTTCGACTAGTGACTGGGTGGACTGGGAGCTAAAGATCACTTGGTTGTAGTATCTCCTCAGCAAGGAAGACTACGGAGGCCGACGTACTCATACTGAGTACTGGAGTCCGTCACAGTGACAACACAGGAACATGTGAGACAGGGTCAGAATACCCTATAACAGGATGGGCCTACACAAGGACCTTCATGGCAGGATTGCCAGGTATTATTGTAATGAAAGTTGCAAATAAAAACAAAATTGAATATGATTTTTGAAATTACTTTAACTTGAAGCTGAAATGAGAAATAATAGTGTTTGGCTTTGCATATACTACTTGTGACATTGTGTCAACTTTAGTAAATACCTTTTAATATGCAGGTTGCTTTTTTTTACATAAATTTGCTTTCTCACTCATTGATTTCAAATGTGATATAATTTACATTTGTGAATGTTGATTCAGTAAAAGTTGAACACCAGGCAATGAAATATAAACATTTCAATAACTCCCAATGTGACTAGTTAAAGGGTTAAAGGGTAAGTTCACAGCACCTGCCACCTCCCCCAGCCTCTGCTGCACTTACAGGTCTAAAGTCCCTGCAAGCCGGTGTATCAGTTTGTACTCCGGATTTCCCAACCCCGCAGAATGTAATGCACATAATGCTTGGATAATGCTTGCAAATGGCCAGGATTTGAACTAAGGACCCATTGCTGAAAGGCATTAGTGCTAACCATCAGGGCCGGTGCTAGGATTCGTGCCTACACGGGCAAGGTGCATTTTTGCGCCCCCCTCCCCGACCCCCTGTAAAAACAGGGCATTTTGACAAGTACTGTACTTGTCAAAATGCCCCGATGTTTGCGCTATGTTTTTTTTTTCACTTACCTTCGGTGCTGGAGACATTAAAATACTGTGCTGCCCTTCAACATCTTTTCCCAGCAAGAAAATATGTGGGAAGGCCTTTTGGAATATTTCCACTCTTTAATGGGTGGCTCTCTGGGCAGTGATAGTAGAAAATAAAAGAATATGTCCCTATCTTATGATGCCAGTGCTGCCTAAACTAAAAGGGGGCGGTTATGTGACTGGCAACCCACTGCATTGGCAAGCTGCGGTGGTGACCAGTCTTCTTTAAAGGAAACTGCTGGAGAACGCTGGTTTCCACCTTTTCAGAAAAGCATTTGTTTGGGAAATAGGGACTCAGCATGTGAGGTGTCATGGCTCTCTTCCGCTACAAAACCACTTACAATCCTAGATTTTATTATCTAGATGTGGTATCTATATAGTAATAACAGTTACACATGTCTCTCACACAACTATATCATATACGATTTTCGAAGATGATGATTTAAATTTTATTGGTTTCTGAAATCACAGATTATTTCTGTATTAGCACTGTGATCAGATATGTTCCTCCTTTTAATTTCCAGGCAGAATGAGGTCTGACAAATGACATCCCTTTCCTGACAGTAATCCTTGGATGACTCAGTTCAGCCTTTCGAGAGCACCTGTGACAAGGCAACACACATTTTACACATGATACATTTTCCTCTTGAACATCAATAGGATTACATTCCAGGTTTTATGTGCTGTTTACTGGTGTGTCTTTTATCTATATGCTATTGGATAAATTGTAGTGTGCAAGCAAAGCTAATGACAAGTTTAAACATATTCTTGTTCAATATCCAAAGAATATTGTTTAGACACCTGTATATGAGTTTTCTGTAAGTTCACTAATTAGGACACAGCTGGGTGTCTATGACCCTAAAAGAACGAGTTGGTTGTAAATTTGTTAAACCTTCACAAAGGCACCAGTTTCATTCATTTTCATTAATTATCTGCAATTCATACGAATGAAAAAATGTAAAGAGCTTAAATAATAAACCTAACTTCTATTCAATGTTATGAGCGTATCCTCTATAGATGTGTATCTGTGGTAGAGCTGGTGGCTCCTGATCACACAGTTACACACAATTTCCAAAAGTTGATTAGTGTAAAATATCATAGGGTGCGGCTATTCAGATTGTATAAATAAGGCCATCAGGCAGGATGACCTATGAATCTTCTTTTTAAAAATGAACTGCAATTAGGAAAAACTTTCTAGTAAACTAGGTTATATAGGCCTGAACTTATGAGCTACAGCAGTGCCTGCATTTAGGGGTACACATCAGTTCCCAGCAAGTGTACACCTTGCATTGAGAATTAGGGTAAATGGGATAAATGTGTCTGAATATCCTGCAAGAACAGGACTATGTTGAAGAAAAGGCTCTATTGTGATGTACAGGCCCAAAACCTTACATTTTTCTTGCAAATGATGCATGAATAACAAATATATATATATACTGTATATACATAGAGTTGTTTTGGGTCAGTTAATCAGTTAATCGGAGAACTGAGGCAAGAGCATCAGAATGACAACCAAGCAGCTAGTATTTTCAGAAGGAAAAGTCAGCAATGGCAGCCCACATATTTCTCTTAATCCTGCAGAACTCATGCTTTGTACTACCTAGCCCACCCATAGCAATCGCAGAGGAGAAAAGCTCCTGCCCTTTGTATGCAGTCAGTAGGAGAGAGCATTGTAATGTGGAAAGTAGATGGTGACAGAGTATGTGAGGGGCTGGAAAATTATTTACTATGGACCAACAAGGAACCCCTATGTACTTGTCACACCACCCTGCCTGGTCCTGCTGACTTCAAATAAGGGGGGTAGAGGAAGCCTGAGATGTATACATGCAGTATGTCTTATGAATATTATGTGTTTGTGTAGGGGGGAAAGGTAGGTTTACCCAGAAGCCACAGAACTCAAAAATTCTGAAAGATTTACCCTTTGTCTTAATTTTTTCTTTAAATATAGAAGTGCACTTCCTGGCATGTTACTGTGTCTAGACAAACCTTATAGCTGTGTATCTGCAGTTTGAGATAATATATGGCACTGCTACATTTGACTGCTAGTCTCATGAGATAATTTTAAATGTTCCCACAGTCAGTAGCTCACCCATAAACAAGGGGGAACTCTGACATGAGGAAGCAAAACCCTGCTCCTTTACCATGATGGCTGCATCCACAGAGGGACACAGTGCAGAACAAGATATGTTAACTCAATGACGGGGCAAAGATCAGGTACAGGGAGCCCAAAGGAAATACTGGGGACTAGTTTTTTTTTGCCATATTCTTGCATGTTTTTGTGACTAGCTTCCCAAAAAAGCCAAGCAAAGGGCAAAGTGCTGGTTCCCAGTATTTCCTTGCTGCTCCCTGCAGCTGATATTTGCCATATCGCGGACTTACTATGCCTTGTTCTGCACTGTCTCTGCCATTTTGATAAAAGAAAAGGGATTTGGATCCTCATGTCAGCCCCTCTCCCCTTGATGATGTTATCATTCTTGTAATGCACGTATGGCTTCCTCTCCAGCAGGTCTTAGATGATTCCACACTAAACATATGCAACTAATAGATTACAGTCCCAGAAGTGCCTAAGCGCAATCACATAACAGGAAGTGCACTGCTGTATCTTAGGAGGAATTCCTAAACAAAGTTAGCTTTTTCAGGTTACTATTTATCCACAATTAACATTTCTAGATGTTCCCTATAAGACAGCACATTTTTACTTTGTTGAGTATCATTCTGTAGTTGTGCTACCTCTAATGGCTAATTTTCAAGCCTCCACATTAATAAAAAAATGTGAGGCTGTAAAATACTTTGGAGGAGAAAAAATTGCAGTTCACAGAAGCAGTGTAGGGGAGATCAGATCAATAGAACAACCAGGAAGGAATTACCCAGTGACATTGAAAGCCAGATAGGGAAATAAACTTCTGATACCTCTGATAAGGGAGACCTTAAGAGAAGGACATCTGCAACCAGCCAAGTCCAATGAGAGCAACTGAGGCTATTTGGACCAAAAAGACTAATCAGATGACGAGTCCAATATCCAGACTCTTCAACTCGAGGAGCAAGACGGAATAGATAAGGAGAAATTCTTTAGGAGCAAAGGTCCAGGTAGAATGGACTTGTTAGGAGGATTACATAACATTTTACGACAGGATCCTCAGCTTGCATGTAGTGCAAATTTGTAGAAACTGAGTGACCTGGAGAAAGGTCTGCAAAGAGTTACTTATAGATGATAAATGAGATTTAAAAAAGGGGGCTTTAGTGTGGACATATTAGTCAGTGTCATAGAAGAGTCCAAAACTATTTGAGAACTCAGTATAGTCAGTTCATCATTTGTCAGGGGAATAGCAGGAACTGAGTGTAGCCAAGGTGCCCTATGCTACAGCTGTAGTCAACCTTGATGATCAAGAGGTCCCTCAGAAGAGAGAATGGCAAATTATAATTAACACAAGAAGTATGATCTTCCTGGATAACCATAAACTCCTTATATAAAAAAGTAATCACCAACAAAATGGGGGTGTATCCTCAAACAGAAAGCTATTGACTTCAAGAGCTGCAGTTCCACTGAGAGGCAAACTCTGAAAGCCAACAAAGTAGAATAGCCATAGTGGATGAAGATTTTGTTTCACCTAAAGAGGAGGTTTGATGGATTAGAAAGTGATATCTTGCACACTTCAATCATAGGCAATCAAAAATGAGAAAAAGGATCATGGGTGCAGAAACTACACAATGATCTGTAGACCACCACAATGCAATCCACAATAATTTAGCACAATATATCACAGTATAACACCATATTACAACTAATTCTCCCTACACAGACTGCTCTCCGTAAACTACTCCAACACACACTGGCAAATAGCAACTTGGAACCCGCCCTTTCATAGGGAGGGGTCTGGCACATAACTAAGCCCCCATTATTGGTCCTTCTAAGCCAGCTGATCTGAGTTCAAAGGCCAGGCAGTACATTATTGTTACAAAATTGGTCTGGTGAATTCCTGCATTAATTTGCCAGGACCATGGACCTTAAACAGGAATGTAAGGTCGTTTGAGATAGTATCCACTTGATGGATGCTGGAGTTGGGAGAGTGCTATTCTCCTCACCCTCTGGGAATATAGGCAGCTGCAGAAGGTTTTGAGTCTCCCTTTTATTCCTCTGAAAAGTGTGGTTATGCCTATCCCTGGAAAATAGTGACACTGGAACTGGATCTGGTTTTGGAAATGGGTAGTTTGCCTGCCTTTAGAGATCTCAATGCTGCAGCCTAAATTGAATCTGTTTCCCTGCTCTATTATGCTCTATTATGCTGCCATGGGCCATGATGTCTCATGGGGCATGGCATGTAGTGAGACACAGGAGATTGAGGCCTGGAGCTAACAGTACAAGAGCAGCCCCTGATGAGAAAAAAGAGAACGTTTCTCATGAAAAGTCATGTGCTGAGGTGAACCGTATGTATTAGCTGCTGGGCTTAGACCTTCCATTCCTGGAGTTCATAGAAATATGCCCTGGGATTTCTACCAATATGCAAACCTGCAGGGGGGGGGGGGATATGCAGGGTTCGCCTCAGACCCATGGTACTGCTGAACCTCATCCCTATTGGGGAGATTTCTTATTGCTTCCTGTCCAACACAAGCATATACAAAAGCACATTTTTAATAGCATGGGGAAGGGGCCAGAACTTTTATTGCTGTCTTTCCCTTCCTGTCCTGGAGATAACTGATAATTCTATTTCTTGTATGGGTGTCACAGAAAGTGAGAAAAAGGTTCCCCAAAGGAAGGTAGTCAAAAATAAAAACCTTATAGTAATTGTTATCCTTCCCCAATCTATCCAAAACAAAAATAAAAAAATGTTAGATTTTATTTTTAATATGCCTGGAGACTGGGGAAATGTAAACTTAGAAGGGGTTTTCCTTTATTAAAAGTTGTTTATTTGCAAGCTTACTACATACCTCTGTCTCTTGCAGTGAAGGCTGATTCCCTCTGTCCTGCTGAAAATTGCTATTAATGTTTAACAACCAGGTGCATCTTCCAAGTAACATGTGAGTTGTAAGTGACAGCTGATTTGTAGAGGGTGACAGCAGTGTGGGTGAGCTATTGCTGTACTTGCATTTTCATGTAATTGCTCCCATGAGGGCAGCTTTCTGCCAACTACCCACTGAATGTCACTTATAATCCAGGTGGCTGACCCTGTCATGTTACACTACTGAACAAATTAGTGCGTGGGTTGGGGTTCACTTCAGCTATGTAATAGGGAGCAGCATTAAATTAAGCTAAAGGCAGTTGTGACTTCCTGAACAATAAAATGATTAACCTATTTACTTGTATAGAAGTCTAACAGCCTTTATCATGCTTCCGTAGCACCAAAGTCTGGAAAGAAAGGAGAATATGACTTATGACCCTCTTGCTTATGGCATGAAGGGACATTTTCCATCATCAAACCTTCTAACACTTTATAGATAGTCTCTTAGGTTATTCTACACATGTGTAAGTTACAAAAACAATCAACAATGGAAAGCTACAGCATCCCCTCAGCGTCAATTTACTGAGCTCATCATAATAGTCTCATGAAAATGTTCAAATATATCTACAAAGAAAAGGTTGTTTTGGAAGGAAGGGGTTAAAACACTATGATTTGTAATACTGGGAAGATTTTCCTGTACTATCTGTTTCCAAAACACAACAGTAAGTGAGAGAAAATCTCTCAAAAGGAAGGGAAATCCTATCTAAACAGTTGGCATTGATCGTCTACCCATGTCTACATTGGAAGACTTTACCTCTCCTCCTGTTCCATTGATAACTATAAAGTTTTAGAGTTCTGGTCACTTTCTGTACCGGTGATAATGGTCACCTGGACAGCTAGAAAACTTGAATCTCCCTAGTGAGGACACAGTATAATAAAACAATACAATAAAATAATAACCTAAGACATCCAAACTTCATCCAAAAACAAAACAAATCCCTGTTGATATAAATTCAGTTCACAAGCATAAATATTGCTTAGGAGTCGAAGTTATATTTTTTCACATGAAATAGATATTTACCTACTGAAATTTTCTAGTCCGCATAAATCGATATTTCTTTCTCATTCATTGAGGGACGTGGAAATATAGTAATTGTTACATGCTAAGGTTATACTTCTGCCTACAGAAGGATTTATACACGAGAAGTACTTTGGCAAACTAAAAAAATAGTGACCAGCCTGGCATAACCCCCAGCAAACCTCAGTTTTTTGTTAGAGTCCTAGGAAGATGGATGTCTTTTCTCTACTAAAAAAAAGTTTAATAAAATAAGATTTTTTAACTTATAGAATGTATCTATGCTATCAGCGGATACTACTGACTGGAAGGGAATTCCACATTTTACTACTCTCACTGTAAAAAAAACCCTTGTGCTGTCTGAGATTGAACCGCCTCTCTTCTAACCTCTTGTTGTGCCCTTGTGTCATGAAAAGAGTTCTCGGTGCAAAGATCTTATTCCACGATATTGTGGTCCCCATTAATGGTTTTTAAAATTGCAAATAGGTCCCCTCTTAAGCGGCTCTTTTCTAAGGAGAACAAGTTTAATTTCTGGAGGCGATCTTCATAGCTCAGGCCTTCCATCCCCTTTCTGAATTTTCTCAAGTTTGAGGATGTCCTTCCTGAGGGTTGGTGACCAAAACTGAACTGCATACTGAAGGCCTAACCAGTGATTTATAAAGTGGTAAAATTATGTTTTTTTCCCCTGCCTAAATCCCTCTTTTAATGCAGGATAGTATCCGGTTTGCTTTGGTGGCCGCTGCTTGGCTTTGCATGCTATTGCTGAATTTGTGATCTATGAGCACCCCCAGTTCTTTCTACATGTCTGACTTCCCCAGCGGAGCACCCCTAAGTAGTAGTTTGAATGCACGTTCTTTACTCTCATGTGCATAACCTTACATTTTTCAATGATAATCCTATTTGCCATTTTGCAGCCCAGGCCTCAAGTTTATCTAGGTCTTGCTGAAGTGAAGCACCGAGATTAAAACTATTTATTCCAATCTCTATGTCGTTTATGAATAAGACAAACAAGATCGGTCCCAGGACCAAACCCTGGGGCACTTGCTCAATTAGAAAATGAACCATTTATTACTACCCTCTGGATTCGTTTGTGCAGCCAGTTTGCCCTTATCTTGCCTTTTATATATTTAAAGAATTTCTTGGGGTTTCCTTTGTTTTCTGTTGTTCTATGTGCTTCATACTCTATTTTTGTTGTCCTGATTGCTCTTTTGCATTTTTTTGTGCATTCCTTGTAGTATTTGAACAGTGATGGTGACCCCTCTGACATATTTTTTGAAGGCCATTTCCTTTTCTTTTATATATTGCTTTAGTTTGCTAGTTAATCATCCTGGTTTAACTTTTGCTGTTTTCCATTGGTCAATGAAATGCACTTTTGCTATTTAAAATTTCCGACTTGCCCCCAGTATTTATATTAAAAAAAACTTGGTCCAGTTAGTTCCACATATCAGGTATCTTAGCTTATTAAAGCTAAGCCTTTGTAAAATTAAGGGTCCTTGTCATACCAACTTGTCTATGTTTCCTTGAGTTTACCGTGAACATTATAATTCTATGATCTCTGTTCCCCAAGTTATCCCCAATTTCCACATCTGTAATCAGCTCTGTGCTATTTGTAATTAATAAATCCAACAGAACATTTTTTCTAGTTTAGGTTTCTACCATTTGTCCTATAAAATTATCTTGCAGTATGTTCAAGAAGTGACAGGCCTTACTTGAGTGTCCCCCATAATTATGACATTGTCTTTCAGCGCTGCTTTTTCTATCTGTGAAAACAGTTGAAACTCCTCCTCCCCTATGTTTGGAGGCCTGTAGCATATTCCCACCAATAATTTACAATTTTTTAATTTATTATCATCTCTAACCATAAGGATTCAGCACTGTCCCTATCTCATATGCTATATCATCATGCACATTTACTTCCAAATCTTTTTTGACATGCAGACATACTCCTCCCCCTCCTTTTCCTTGCCTATTGCTTCGAAATACTGAATATCACCTGATATTTGCCGCCCAATCATTTGTTTAATCCTGTTTAGATCTCTTAGCTCTTGCTGCCTGGCTCGTGCTACAGGAAATATTTCAGAGAATAGCACCTAAGTCCTTAAAGTCTTTTTTTTAGGACACTCCATCTTTCCCTGACTTTGTCTTTGGTCCCAGCGTGTACCATGACAGCTGGGTCTTCCCCAACCCCACCCGATAATCTGTCCATCCGATCCGCATTTGATGTCCATATTGTTCGGCGATCACGTTCTTTGTGGCAGATTACCCTGTCTGCCCTCCCAATTATAGAGTCCTCTACCACCAGGATCTGTCTATCTTAGCTTGATCCCCTGCTCCCCTCTATACTGGAGCAGTTATTCCCCTGGCAGCTAGATGAGAAATTCTGCTCTAGCAATGCTACCCCTGAGCTGATATCCCCAACACAATGCAAACGGGCATATTTATTGGGGTGTAACAGCTCAGGACTAGACTCTTTGCCCTGTATCCTGCCTTTTAACTGTTACCCAGCTCTGGATCCTGTTCCTCCATACTACCACTCTCCTCAATGCTGGCCCTTGCTAGTACTTGATGAGTAAGGTCTAAACTTTTCTCACTGGTATTATTGCTCCTCAGTGTTGCCATCTGGTTGTGTGTATGTAGTGTTTCCCATTCATATTCTGGATGCAGCCAGGTACTGCCCTTTTTTTATCAATCTTTCACCAGGACTGGATTGCCCAAACTAACCTCACAAAAAATGGTCATTTTGATTTTCTCTAGCAGAACAATAATAGTCACAATCTTAAAGTGGAACGCCGGGAATTTATTTTCTATTTTTCGCTCTCAATTTCCACCTACCTTCACTAATCTCCTGTCCGGCCCAACCTAGGAGATCATCTTCAGTGATTAATGACACTCTGTCTTTCTGCCTGCTTCCTGTAAACCCAGCTTGTCATTTAAAAGAATACCCCTCAACCACTTTCCCCGCCAGAGGAATAAGAGGTGCTGAGGATGTTGTCAGAACAGCTTGAAGACTGTGAGAAAAAAGGCATGCATTGCGTTTACTTAAAATAAAAAAAAAATACTAGGGAGGGGGGCTTTGGGAGGGTGAGGGAAAGCAAGTGACGGGTGGAAGGGGGATGTGTAAAAATCCAAGAGTTGCACATTTGTTTTTTCTTTTACTTCCAGATCCATTGTAATTGCAGCCCTGTGGAATTGATTATGCCATTAGAGGATATTAGCAATAGGTGTATTAAGAAATGTATTATAAAATGTTAAGCTATCTACATGTATGTACATTTATCTATAGAACAGAGATATCAAGGTGTTACTGATAGAGGAATTTTCCAACTCCCACCTCCTCTGCAGTGCTTTTCCACGTATTTGCAGACGTGGAGGAGGGGGTGCTATTGCACCTTGAAATAGACGTTCTGTGCTATCATTTGACAAGCTGCTAAAATACATTTTCAGAGTAAACCATTAACCATTTTGCACACATACATACACATAACAGGTCCAACAGAAACCTTTAAAATGCAAAGATAAAAATCAAAATGACTTATTTCAACAGATCGTTTTGTCTACAGTAATTGTAAGATGTTTTTAATCTGATTTTTTACATCTGTGCTTATAGGCAGAACATATAGTTCTATGAGAATAAAGGGAATGCACTGGGTTTTTAATAACATACCAAAATATTTTTGTATTAAAAGGATCAGCTTGATGTAAATTTTACTATTATCTAATGTTTGAGGGCCTATTTACACGTGTGAAACACATGAATTTTGCTGCCCCAAAATGTATTTCAGGTAGAAATGTTACTCTTTCCCTTTTTTCCTATGTAGCTGGTTCACATCTATGCAATAAAATTACCTTTTGTTATTCACATTTGATAAAATTGTGTTTATTGAGGTGCAAATTACACATATAACAAGCAAAAAATCCATTGTATACAAAATATCACCATCCTTCAGTTCATAACTAAAGCTCCAATTTGCAGGTTCAGTGGATATGGTAGCATGACACATTTCAAGGTATTACTCATTGATTTCTGCTAGCAATCATGATAACTGTATAGCCAGTTTTGTGTACAATACAAAGCAAATCATAGGAATAAAGGGTAAGAAGAAGGGAAAGGAGGGAGAATGAGATGTGAAGAATCCGGGTCTTCCCAACCAGCAGGTCTTGAGGGTACGTATAATCATAAAGTATTGTGGATAATAGGTTTAAAGAGCCAATGGTCCAATATTTTCTGAAATATGGCAGAACAGCCTCTGATTATAAATACATTTTTTATACGGCAGGGTGGCATTGACCTGAGGTAGCCAGGATTCTTGTGTCAGTGGTAGTGCTTTTATCCAGGCTCTTGCAATCTGTTTACATGCCATAAATAAGGTTTCATTGAGAAAGGTAACCATGAATCTATCCAGTTCTAAGTCTGAAAGAAGGTTTGAAAGACAATATTTTTTGGTTCACAAGGATCGGAGTATCAATTTTATTGTAAAGAAATGTAATCACTTGTTCCCAGTATCCCTGAATCTATTGACATGTCCACAGCAGATGAAAGGATGTACCAGATTCAATGATAGAATCTTTGGAGGGCATATAATTGTGTAGCCTATCAGATAGTTTAGCCAACAATAGTGAAATCAGTTTAGCGGAGTGGAACCACATACCATCTCCAGTATGGGGATTACCACAAAGGAAATTATGTTCTGTGTATGTCATAACGGAAAGCAGTGGAAAACATAAAATTAGGTAGTGTAACTTTTAGCAGTTGCATGGTTTTAGCCCTGTCTAATGTCCGCACATGATAAGCAGTTCCAGAAGCAATTTATTATGCCAAAGAGGGCTGAACCTATATGGGGAGGATAGGCAGATATATTAGTTTAGATTTGTATTAGTGCCCAGAGAAATGGTAATGCTTTTTATACCACATAGTACTTGCAGAGGGGATGCTGACCCCCCAAACCCTAATGGGAGGCATCTTAAAGTATAAAAGCATGTTTTCTCAGACTTACCTATGTGGTATAGGTGAGACAGTTGAGATGCTATATAACAAAGTTTAAAGTCTGGCAGCACCTCTCCTCCTAGGAAAGATAGGTTCTTAAATATAGACCATTTAAGTTTGTGCCTATTATTACTCCAATTGAATGGCTTGAGAATCTATGCTCTGCCAATGACCCCTAAAGGATTTTTAACCAAAAGTCTTGTTAGAGGCTCAATATTTAGTGAAGAAAGGGTAAAGGTTCTAAAAATTTGGATTCCCAAAAACTTAATGGAACTAGCTCAGATTAGAGGCAGCATAGCTTGGTCTTTAGTAGGAATTAAGTTGTCTATCAGTAGAGATTTGCCCCAATTAATTTTTAAATCTGCTGTATTGTTTGATAATTTGTAAAACTACCTGTAGGGATGGACTCGGATACCCAAATACAAAAAATAAATAAATAAAAGGATCACCTGCATACAACCCAATCATTTTTGAGAAATTTCCCATTTGCAATACAGGTATTCCTCACTTAACGGCTGAGTTCCGTTCCTACGACTAGGTCGTTAAACAAATTGTTTGTTAAGTGGGGAACTCTATACAGTACTTACTGCATTAGTACAGTACTGTATAGCGTTGCAGATGTACAGTACTGAACAGTGTACTGTACATCGGGCAATTAAATACTTACCGGACCTGCAGTGAAGGACATCACTTCCGCCAGCGACACGTCGCACTGACGCGCAAGGTCGGAGGTCTATCGGAGGACGGTCGTAAGTGCGAGTGGTCGCAAAGCAGGTAAGTCGATAATCGAGGATTAGCTGTACCCGTATTGCAGGATTGGTGCGAATGGAGATCGTGGGGTTGATTTACTAACCTTTTAAACACACCACGAACGTGTATACACCTCTGTAGTGTGTTCCCTCCCAGCATGATCTATGGGAGGAATCGAAACACCTTTGTAGTGTGTACACACCCAGCAGGTGTGTTGTTCAAAGTCCTGCAATGAATTGCAAGGTAATGTGGTGTAAATTAGCTCTATGTTATGTTGCTTGCGTTGATGAATGCAGGAATGTAAATGCATGAGCTAACCATTTTTGTCTAAACTGTGAAGCAGCATTATATATGCATCATGTGCATGATTCTTCCATATATGGCATTAGTGGAAATATACTTTTAGAGACTTTTTGGTTGATAAATACGTTTTGCTGTGTGAAAATCACACACACCTGGTGTGTGTGTGTGTTTAGGTTAGTAAATCAACCCCCGTGAGTCATTCTACAAGCAGAGCAAACAGCAACCAAAGGGGAGGGCATCCTTGCCTCATCCCCCTGTAAAGAGGGAAGGGCTCTGATAGCCCTGATTGGCCAATACCCCGTCCACCAGAGCCCAGTACAATAATTGTAACCACTTTATAAAGTTAAAGTGACATTAAACCCTCAGATTTTTTAACATAAAACAATACTGTAATGTGCGCCTTACTGTAATCCATGGTTGTTTCCCTTCTCTTTGCTGCTCTTCCTTTTAAATCTGTATCTGTTCTCATGCTGGGCAGAACTTCTGTTTTGCAGCAGACTGCCTTGTCTGAGGAATAGATACACGGTGTCTGTGTATACGTTTCTATAGGCTTGTAATCTGAGCCAGCACTACAGGAAGAGGCCCTGAGCTGAAAAGGGAAGTTCTTCCCAAGCATGAGAAGACATGAGGATTTAAAAGGAAGAGCAGTAAAGAGAAGGGAAACAACCATGGATCACAGTAAGGCACACATTACAGTATTGGTTTATGTTAAAAAATCTGAGGGTTTAATGTAACTTTAAGTCCAAACTTATAATTACATAAACTTTGCCATAGACAGCACCACTCAGCAGAATCAAATGCCTCGGCAGTATGAAGTGTCACTATCACCCTGGTGTCACTATTATCATATTAAACCAGAAGATTCATAAATAGCCTCATTGACCTTTAATGGAGCCTCAAGAAGTTGTCTGAGCTGACGTTAGTTGTGGAAACATAGTTGTAACGGTACAGCCAAAAATATAATATTTTTTGGGCTTCTTGTCATGAGACATTTGGAAATCATTTTTTTTTCTTTTACTGAATATACTCTACAAGCTAATTAACAATTTACATAAAGTTGTTAGCTTTACAGATTTAATTGATGTGGATTTGTTGTGCTTCCCCAGCAGGGGACCACTCAGCAGTGTATGTCCTTCCTGGATGTTGCAGACAAAGTGTCTCCAGGCTGGGGTAACACCAAAATGTAAAAAGTATCACCTCACCTTTGTGTATTTCAGCATTCAGAATGTCTAAAAAAGGACATATCTCATAACACCTGTCCCATACATCATATGATCGTAGAACCTTCGGGGAAAGAGTGGTGACAAAAAGATGAGCTGCCTGATACTAAACATGGGGGATTTGTCATACAGTATGGAGGAGTTCTAAAAATTAGGTCTCAATAGTTGGAACCAGAACCATCACTTTCAGATCCATAATTCAGAACTGGAAACAGTTATGAGGGTTCAAAGATGATTAGAAGAAAAAGTATACCTGAGACTCAGGTGATGATATGCAGTCTCCGGCCCCTACCATCTGATTGGCTGGTCTCATGGGGTAACTGGTTTTGATCTTCACAGTACAATGGAGATCTGAAACCAAAAAATTGTCACACTCAAGGGGTCCATTGACATCGGAGTGTGTCCATGTTTTTTCCATCCAACCCTGGAAGGAGGATTATTCATAATTTTCTGTAAGTTTTATCCCATTTTATTTTCATACTGTTTGCTTGTATGTATTGTAATATTCAGCGCAGTTCTGATCAATAGCCAGCCATGTTGGTAAAAATAAAAGTCTTTCTTTTTCTCACAATGCTCCAACAGAAACAGCTTTTCTTCACCAAACAAAACACATGAACAAAACTCCTCTTCAGTATAACAGAAAGTCCAGCTCACCGCCTGTATACATATGTCCCATCTCAGTGTTAGCACCCCAGCCTGCTCTCTGAGGGTTCAAACACAGACACTGATGCCCAGTAGGTGTCTCAGTAGCAGACAGTCCATAGCTCCACAGACACCTCACAGACCCTGCAGGCTGGCTTCCTGTCTAGTTTGAGCACTCCCAGCAGGTGGGTTAACCCTTACCAGCCACAAATGCTTCTAGCCAGAGTTGAAGGCTCTTTCCCACCCAATAGCTCTCCAAGCCTCCAGATTCTACCAGGACTATCAACCATGTGAGGACTGCATAGTAGTTTCCCTACAAAAAACTCACCACGGAGCCCCTCACCCTGCATTACAAAGTTAAAGGAACCATGATCTAAACAGCGGGGAAATATAGTGTCCTGGCATCTTGTATGTATGTATGTCTCACTTTGTAACTTCTATTTTTGTAACCACATCTTTCTTGTCACTGCTCGTCTAGGGATATTAAATATGAAATGAATAAGCTGGTTTTTGATTGCTCTAGAAGAACGCACAAATCTAAATAGACTACACTAGGTTGTATGCAAGATTTGCATCTGCCTGTGTGTGTGGCCAGCCAGCTTGAGTTGGGTGAGTCTCCCTCCAGTAGTGGCCAGCGGTAAGGCAGAAAACTGTGAATGGATGTACTAACTCGAGGTAACTGTGCCTGGTTTAGGGGTCTGCAATGTAATGACCACAGCAGACTTAGGGGTCTATTCACTAAGCTGCCGTAGGCAGCCGAGTGAATGACCAACCTGAAGTGAAGTGAGCCGAACACTGTTTGGCTATTCACATCAGGCTGGTACGGCTGATTTCAGCCATACATCGGCTGAAATTCGGCCTATTCTTATAGATGCCGAACCGCAGTGAGTGAATAGCCGAATGCTGCTGAGCGGCAATCGACTCGGCTGTTCTGCTCAGTCCCTCAGAGGGACCGAGCAGAACAGAAAAATAGTTTTAAAAGTTTTAAAAAAGTAAATAGAAAACGATTGTGCGGAGCTAGCAGTGACAGCTAGCTCCACCCAATAGCTAGTTTACTATTGGCTATTGCAAATTGAAATAGCCAATAGGAATCTAGCAATGCATTCCAATGGCCAAAAAAAAAATATTTTTTTCTTTTTATTCTGACACAGCTCCATGTCAGAAAGAAAAAAAAAAGAAACAGCAGTGTTTCTCTCCTTGGCGGCCGGGAGCGGGAGACTCCCGGGGCGCCAGGGAGAGTTTGCTGTTTGGAGATCAGTGTCCCTGGTTAGAAGGTAACCAGGGACGCTGATCTCTCTGCAAGTGGCCGGAGCCAGCTGTTAGAAGCAGGCTGTCGGACGGCCATTGGCCAGCTTCGGCTTTCAGCGCGGCTCAGCCGAGCCGAGGCATATGCGTTCGGCTCGACTGAGCCGCTCGGCCACGTTCGGGAGCTGTAAGGCTATAGTGAATAGCCCGTACAGCACCCTTTCGGTTCACTGAACCGAAGGGGTCCTGGGGCCGAAGCTAGCCGAAGGATCGGCCGAAGCTACGGCTAGATCCTTCGGCATCTTCGTGAATAGACCCCTTAGTGTCATAGTGGGCCAGATGGGCTAATAGTTTACCACAAAGTTCCTCATGGTGAATAATTAATTGTTTCACAAAGAATAGGCATTGTTTGGCTTTGGTATAATTTAGGTGTTTGACAATCTGCATGGGAATTTTAAAGTGTATGTCAATTTTTGCCTTCATATTTGAGAAAACCCCTCTATTTGTTTGTTATGTGTTCCCAGTCACACAGCATAACGGAGAATAATTTTTTAAAACATATTTTTTACCTTTTAGATGTTTTGTTGCAGCAGGCAAAATTGCTGAATCCAAGTTTTTCTGAGCACCTTCTTAGTGATCAGTCCTTATGGAAAGATTCAGGACTGAAATTTGTGGATTGTATTTCTCTCAATACCTTAATTAACATACAAAGCAGAAACCAGGCTTTACCCCCATATGTTAGGACTTTACAGATTATAATGAAATGATCTAGCAAAGTGCAGACAGCGTTAACAATCCCCTCATCCCTCACAGCCCTCCTAACATTATAAAGAATGAGAAGTAGAAATTTTAACCCTTATAAAGCAAAGAAACCCAAATCCAAGTAATAGCAATTTAATCTGCATTTTTAAAAATATTTTTTTAGCTTATGGTATGTGAATGGGAACATATAACCAATATAAAATAGATGTTATCTCAATCTGGCTGTGAAAGTGGAAATACGTTTTAAGGATGCAACATTGTCTAAGGAGGACTCTCTCTCAAAAAAATCAGTCTCTGCTCCCTTCAGTTGGGATATCGTTGTTGTAGAACCAGTTTTGAGGAGTGTTTGAGGCTCGAGATGTGAGAGGTTAAGGTGGTCTGGTCGTGGAGTTCCAGACTGGAAAGGCTATGTTTTGGTTTCTAACAAAAATGTATTCCTATTCCCTACCAAGCGAATCAGGATTGGGTAGTAATGTTAACCAGAATGGGTTTACGCATGAGGTATAGAGAGTAGGGTGATTAGGACAGTCTAATGTCCAACAGAAAATGGGGAAGAAAGTCTGCATCTTGAAGCGGTGGAGGTAATTAGTAGGCACTAGGATAAAATCAATAAAAGACAATGTTTGATGGGAAGAAAAGAAGCAAGAGAAAGCCAGCATGTCTGGATATGTATAAATCTATAAGGCAGAGTATCAGTAAGGGAGAGTTCAGCTAAAAGCCTTCCAAATATGGTTTGGGATGGGGGGAACACTCCAACATTCTGCAACCTGTCTAGTGAGGGATCACTAATACCGTTGAAGTCACCCATCCATATGGCTGGTACTGTAGTGTGTTGTGCCATGGTAGAGAGACCCTTTTGGATCAATTAAATAGCAGAGAAACATCATAAGCCAAGATAAGATATTGGGAGCAGGAAATAATAAAATGCATGAATACTGTATATACCTGTCCTGTGGATCTGATGTCAGCCCAAAAGTCAAATTGTAACAATTCAAGGATTAAGACGGAGACACCTCAGGATTCAGAGGTGTAAGTGGCTTGGTATACCTGGCCATTTCATGGACATTTTTAAGTTAATTGCATATGGCCTTCAATATGAGTTTCTACTAACACAAAAGCGTCAACTTTTGAAAAGACAAAATGTCTGTTCACACATTTTGTACCTGAGGCCTCGGACATTCCAAGAAAAAAATTTCAATTATATACATTTCAAGAAAATGTTCATATACTGTGGATATAATTGTAACGCAGGAAGCATCGCAGTATGGATCAAAACACTGATGATTGAAAATTAACAAAGGAAAAAACTGAAAAACAACAATAATTACCCAAATTCACCCTGCTCTACATTAACCCCAACTTGCGTGAGCATAATTCTCATTGAACAGAACAATAGAATGACATTCAGATGTTGCACAAATGTCCGTGCAGGTTGTAGTGCAGATCAAAGTATGTAAATATTTCAGACCCGAGACAAAAGTGGCAGACCTGACTAAAGAAGAAACTCAAGTGTAAAATTCTAACTATAACTAGGTGGACAAATTGTAGCTGAATAACTAAATATTGCAGGTACTACCATGTGGGTGTGTGATGTTATAGCATGAACATTTAAGTACAGTCAATTCCAGGAATAGTTCAAGCCATAATCGGTCATTGTGGTTGTTGAATATACATCCTCGCATATTGATGTGATGAGGGAGATAAACTGAATTTGGTCGATTAGAGCATGGAGATGAGTAAGGGCTAAGGGTTACTGGATGTGGAGAAACTAAGCAATCCGTGTAATGTGGAAGCTGAGCTTCAATGGCAACCATTTATATTCGTATGTGGTGGATCAGTCACAATAGGTTTTAAAGCAAGGAGATGTATGCAGGGCATATACAGTTATCGTTTTTCCAAAGAGGGACTTGAAGTGCCATGTTTAGGAGTGTAACTGCTGCTCAGCCATAACAGTCATTCCAAAAGTGTATAGGGGTAGAAAAGTAACATACTCACAGATCAAAGTTTGCCATTTCTAGAATTTATGATCAGTTTGATAGACAGTACATGTATTGAACCCAGGCCAATTTGCTCATCCCTAGTGTGAAACAATTGTGAGTTTTTTTGTAAAATCATTAGTGGCGGTAGGATGGAGTTAGAAATCTTGAGCCTTTAGAATGTTTGGTTTCAGTTTTCCAAATAGATCAATGTTAACAATGAACAAAGGATTTGTTGGGGGTCTGGCTACTCAAGCAGCCTATATGTGAAAAAGAGAATTTGTCGGGAAGGTTTTGTAATTAGAAATGTATTTATGCTCTGCATTTTTGTATTTGAATGGAGTGTATATTTCAATCTTCTGTAGGCAGTGGTGCAAGGCCAAAGTACTACCACACAAAAGGATCAGAATAGGATGGGATATTTCATTTTTAATTGGTGATCTTTTTTTTCCCTTTGAAGCTTACAACTCTTACTTCCACACATTAGCTAACACCAGCATATATTATTATTCTCCTACAGCTTCATTAAAATAACTGTTCCAAACTATGACGTGTGAGGACAGATTTTACAATTAGATCACTATAGTTAATTGTGTTACCATCCAAGTGCTTGTACTGTCATCATTACTAATATTACCTTTGGATATTGGTCCAAATTCTTCTGACCTCCCTAATAAATGAATGTTCATAACACAAGTTATCTGCTTAATTATATTGCATATCTAATAACTAAGATATATGTAAAATGTGATTTTCGTAGCCATTTTTTTAAATTATCAGCTACTCTAGTGCTACATAGTGAATACATTTGAATCAACAATACCAAATTGATGCTTCAATAAGTGGTTATTTGGAATCTGACTTTCATTTAGTAAACCAGTAAAGGGGTCCATTTAATCCTCTACTAACACATGCAAAATCATGTGGAGAGCCCACACCCAGTAGTAACCCCCCCACCCTTTATAAACTACGTGAGTGTATAAAATCCAGTGGTGATCTGATCTTTACTTAGATGCAGAAGGTACAGGAGATGGTGGGGAAGGAATTACATATGGGTGATGAGCACCTCATCCCACAATCCACTATGCTCTCTGTAACTAAATGACAGCAGCATCCCCTTTGCATAAGGTGCAAAGAGTCTACAAGAACTACACTGGAGTAAATAAGGGGTTCCCAAAATAGTGTACATATGAATTGGTCAGGGATCTGAAGCAGTAGTCTTGGGCAAATAGCTGTTCACTGCAGATTGGCCCAACTTGCTACGTATACTGGTTTGGCCAAACCACTTTGCTTATCCATATTATTACAGATGCACAGAAGCAGGCTGAAATTTAAGCAACTCAGAAATAGCAAATTGGTATCAGTGAAAAGTACAGCTGCTAACATTGAGGGCATTCCCACAGGAACACACAGATATCACATACTATGTAACTAAATGTAACAGTGCAGAGGGAATAATTAATAAACAGTTAAACAAACATATTTTCATTTTATATACAATTTCTTGTTTTCTACTTTCCTGGTCCCATGTCCTAGTCACATTTGCCAGAGTTCCAGGAAGTAAAGGGAGATGGATTAATCTAACCTTAGTAAAAATGGCGACTGTGAGAAGAATGGGGAGGAAAAGTAAAACAAGGTATGCAAAGAATGCAAAGCCTACAATTATCTAATTTTTAAATATAGTTTTACATTGTTACATGCGAGTCTAAATGTGATTGCACCTTAAAAGTCCCATTTACTTGTTTATATTTTGGGCCGGTCACTACAAAGCTGCAAAAAATCGCAGCCTGTAAAACATTGACTATACTTACCTTTTAAGTGGCCTGTATGTTGAATGTCTGCTGGCTTGATGCTGCTGCAGGTATTCATCACTTTGACTTGGTCAATTATCTGCTCTTCCTGTCACCCACTGTGGTACCTCTCGCTGAATCATATGTACTACAATGACATATGAACTGACAGGGGGAACCACAGCATGTGGCCAGAGGAACAGGTATTCACACACCAGGGAATGTGGAATACTTGGGGTGGCCAGGGATCAGCAACCCAGCAGAGTTTCAACACATGGCTCTCCAGAAAGGTACGTATATTCTGTCCTATTTTACAGATTGTGTGTATTTGACTTTTGACCCTGTAGTGACAGAATTACTTAGGTCTCGTTCACACCTAGGCGTATTGCATATGCGCGTCTGTCGCGCGACCGTAAAACAGCAGAAAGGCATCATGGCACACTCACAAACTAGCATGTAAAACAACTTGTCTCACCACTATGGATAATGACAGAGGTTTGGATACACGTCTTCTGCAGAGGGCGATTCGCGGTAAAAAAGTTGCGCGACAAACGCGCGTTTCCGAAGGCTACTAGGCTGTATCCCAATGGAAACGCGCAACAAAACGGCCCAAAGTAGTACATGTACCTTTTCAGGCGTGGGCCGCTTTGTAGCGCGTTAGGGACAGGCGGAAATACGCCAAGGTGGGAACGAGACCATTGAATACAATGGGATTTATATTTTTGAGCGTTTTGTAGAGCGTTCGTCGAGCATAGAACGCGCTACAAAACGTTCAGGTGTGAACGAGGGCTAAGGTAATTTGTATGTTCCTTTAGCTATTTTAGTCCACGTTCACCAAATCGTGAGCGCTCACACAACACGTCAAAAACATGCGGTGCAATTGTGGTACCATTACTTGTTAAAGGAGAATTATGGGGTTAGGGCTTTTTACCATAGTTCTCCTAAGGGTAACGGGAGGACACAAACTAGCATCCTCCCGTTACCCAAAGTTCAGTATACCACAAGCTGCAGCTCGCGGTATACTGAGACCGCCGCAGTATACCGCAAGCTACAGCTCGCGGTATACTGAGACGCCGCCGCTGAAACGGATCCCGACAATTATGTCTGGATCCGCCCAGCTGCATGAGTGACAGCTGGCTCTGCCTATCTAGAGGCAGAGCCAGCTGTACGCGCCCCCTCTCCCGTCCGTTCCACCAGCCAGCGCTGAAGGATCGGAGCGGGGAGGGGGGAATCCAGCCCCTCCCCTGTCATGGCTCTCTGCCGTGACACGATCGAGCAGTTAGGCGAACGCAGGTATGTGTTCGCTCACTTCCCGATCTATTGAGCCGACCTGTGACAGTTTCATTGTCACAGGTCGGCTAGAACTATGGGGATGAGTGAAAAGCACTCACCTCATAGTTCTCCTTTAAGTAACAAGTAACCCAAACGCAGCCGGCAAAACGTGCATTTTTGCCTGCGCATTAGACATGTAAGCTGTGGACAGATTCGGTTCAGTTCAGATATTTCGGAATTTCGGAATTTGGGATTCGGATCTGAAATCCAATTCGGTTCGGGTTTCAGATTCAGATAAAATCCATATTTTCATTAGTTTCGGATGAGTATACGAATATTCGTAACAAATATCACAGAAAACCATATACAGTTATTAATACTAAAGCTGAATCACCTAGATCCAAATGGCATTCAGGACCCGAATTTCGAAATTGCATTCGGGAGCTCCCAAATGCCATTCGGGTCTGGGAGCCCCAGCTTTACTAGCATATGTATATGGCTCCTAAACCCGAATGGCAATCGGGAGCTCCCGAATGCAATTCGGAAATTCGGATACCGAATGCCATTTGGGTCTAGGAGCCTCAGCTTTAGTATTATATGTACATACTGTATATGGCTCCCATGTTCCCATAACGAAAATTTGTGTTCAGACCCATTCGGATGCATTAAACCTAAAAACACATCTGATTGGCCAGAAAAGTCACGTCACATTGAACCAAATCCAGACGGGATCCGAAATTCGGAAACGGAAATTCGGATTCGGACACATTCAGATGCATTGGGATTTGGAAATTCGGATGTGTCAGAATTTCTGAAAATTCGTCCGAATTTTGATTCGGAAATAAATGAATGGCACATGTCTACTGCGCATGGATGCATATCAAACATGCACAAATGCATGGTCAAAAAACGCAAAAAGCTTGCAGCTGAAAATGCTGCGTGAGCTTTTTTTTACACAATTTTTGCATGTGGGGCAGCCCAGTGAAATGAATGGACTGATGCACAGCAATAGTAGCGAAACCAAAAACGAACACACAAATGCGATGCTCGTTCATGCATCGCAAAAGTGTGAACAGGGGTCTTAAGCTCCAGGATGGAAATTTAAACTACTTGGCTGTTAGACCAATACCTCTAAATCACTTTAAATTGAAAATGTAACTAAAGTGTACCTTCAAATCTAGGTTTTTATGTTCATAGTGTGATTTGCCCCTCAAATAAAAAAAAAGCTAGTAAAGTAGCATCATTGCAGCTGGGATTATACTTCATGTGTCAGATTATTATCAGTTATCATTGATTTCCATAGAACTCCACTTTCCAGTGGCATTTGATATGCTGGGCAGAAACACAGCCAGTACCAGTTAATAGTAAATCAATAGGAGAAAATATGTGCTGTGATATTTTCCAGTAACAGTTAGTGGCTGTCTCTTGGGACATACAGCATATGCAATAATTTTCAGCTGTAAGTGTTCCTAAGATAATTGTATCTTAGGATACATAATTGTATCTATAACAACAATTTTAGTCGGCCATGTACAGTGACCAATTAGAAGCACACTAAACGAATGGCAAAATAAATCTGGAGATAATAATGAAAAATTAAGTAGATGACTACTACCATGTGTCTGTGTAGCAGACTGGACATCCCTGATTAATCAAAATTTTGGCCGTACAGATTGGTGAATGTACTGGTTATGTTCTGATCATCACTGCAACTGATCTAAATGTTCTATTCCTGGGTTCTCTTAAAATGGACAGCCAGGTGATATCTAGAAATAATACAGCATTAGAAGCTTTGGCATCATTTGGCAGGTTGGGTCTCCTATGGCAAACCAAGTAAGCCATTCCTGGTTATGTTTGAGTGCACATTTCATTGACCCCAAAAATGTACTCGATAATGTTCAGCATCACATTTATTTATTACAGGTATTTATATAGCGCTGACAATTTACACAGCACTTTACATAGTTGCACATTCACATCAGTCCCTACCCTCAAGGAGCTTACAATCTAAGGTCCCTATCTCACATACATACATAGAGGGGAGGGCCAACTTAGAGAGTAACCAATAATCCTACCAGGATGTCTTTGCGGGAGGAAACCTGGGTACCCAGAGGAAACCCACACAAGCACAGGGAGAATATGCAAACTCCTTGCAGATAGTGACCTGGCTGGGATTCAAACCAGGGACCCCCAAGTGTTGCAAGGCAAAAGCACTAACCACTACGCCACTGTGTATTGGACTGTATAGTTGTCCATTTGGGAGCTTACATGGAAAGAAGAAATGGCTGCATATTACCTGATTTGTAGAGAGACATATAATAATCTATTGGAGATGATGACTTTCATTATTGTCTTTAAATTTTGTCAAAGATGACCAATGATAGCCACAATAAAAAAGCTGTTGCCTGCTGCTCCAAGGAAGCCTTGATTTGGGAGGAGTACATGTTGACCGAGGTCTAGTCCCAGAGACGGATCGGGCCCATGAAGTGACAGGTAGGTAGACAACGTTGACTAATTGCACCACTCACCAGGTTTTCTGCAGGGGGAAAGAGGTTGTAGCTGGGCATCATGGACCTGCTAGATTTACTTGGGAATGATCCAACTTTACCTAGGCTGAGGGCAGCCATCTATCTCTTGTGACGTTTTCTAATTATATTTCATTCCTATGAATTCCTGTAAAGAAAAAATATTTTATTTACATGTGTTGGAAATGCAACAGCATATACTGTTATGTCTTTTGAGCTGTAGATGGCGCTGTAGTGCAATGTTAGTCTCCATATGCTTGCTTATCTATGATACACAGGAAGCTGTTTTTTCTAATTATACATTTCCTGCACAATGCTGCATTCCTATATACATGTATAGAACGTTCTTCTAAACAAGTAAAACTTGAATTCAGCATTCCTCAAGATCTCAGTGTTTCATCTAAACACATAACCAACAACATGGAGGTATCATTTAATTTTTAAAATCTGTATGTACTGGTGCAATCCGACATTTTAATGGGTTATGTGAAAGAAGCTCTGGGGGCTAATATCTAGACTTATCCTTAAATGCAAGTTACTTATAGAAAATGCAGTCCAATTCATGCCTAAAACATAAGCCACTTCTGTTCCATGCTAGGGTAGCTAAATTTGTTAGTAAGAAATTTCACACATCGCTGGTATGGACAAGCGTCTATATAGTAGCATTCTTGTCTAAGGAGATGGGTAGAGGCCATAGAAAAAATGTTGTACTGTGAACTCCTGACAAGGTAAATCTGCTGACCACTGCTCAGTCTCCATCAGCAATGCACATGTGCTCTGTCCATAAATATATTATTCTGTGTTCCTGCCAGCACAGACTAATAGGGCTAATGCTTCCTGAGGAGCTGCCCAGAGCTGCATTAGTCACAGATGTTTGATTGATTTAAAACAAAAAGGCTGACCGCCAAACTGCTCTATAGGGTTTCTCTTCCTGTCACTTTGCCTGCAGGGTTATCTCTGAAATGCAATTAAGGTGCTTAAAAGTAAATTTTCAGGAAGATGCCGAATTGATGTGAGCAGCTATATCGGGGATCAGTGGTTCAGAACGGTTATGGCTATTGCAGGGAAAGTCATGCCCTATGCTATAGGAACAACGATGAGAACGCGAGATTGAAACACTCAGCGCCTCATTAACCCATCTAGAAATATTTATGACCCTTGATACTATCTTGTATTCTTTTCACCCATTTTTTTATACAAAACCTGGCTACTGCAATAATTAAACTGAAATGACTGATTCATCTTGGTGGTGGTTTAAACAGCAGTAGCTCATAGTGATAACCTTACATCCAGGATTCCAGTATATTGGGGTTATATCTTTTACCCTGCTGGTCTACAGCACTATGGCTAAGGTCCTTTTCTTTATTTATGTAAAGGGTATATCTGCTCATCATAAGATATGAGCAGGGGGCGACACATTTTATGATTGTCTTACATTTTTGTACTGCTCTGCCAGCTTTTTGTTTTATTTTTTATTGTCAAGGCTGCACACAAAAGGAGGAAATATTGTAAATAATATTGAGCTACGACCTATATATATATTTTTTTTTATTGTGCTATGCTCTTTTAGCATGCTATTATTCCTAAGGCCCTTACAATACTGATCATAAATACTGTATAATAATTATCAGCCTCTCCTGCAAAGGACTAAAAAGTATTTTAAATATGTTGTCTTTTTTCTTAATGTAATACTGTAATGTAATGTAATAGCTGCTGCTGCTTTCCTCCCATAGTTATCGCTCTGAGAACCAGACAGTTTGCTTGTAAACCACATAGCCGTAAGGCCTAGTTCACACGTGTGTTCAAATCAGGTGGTAGAGAAGCGTCTCACCAAATGTGAGAAAATCAAATTATTCCCACAAATCCGCATCCTTCGCCTCCCCCTGTGCGCATACCTCTGTACGAAACTTTAGTCTCTAATTATAGTGCAATGATTCCAAACACTACTAGGCCATAGTAAAGCGAATCTATTGCACTAGTTAAGATTTTTTATGCACCTGAAAAGATTAGAACATTGGTGCATAATTCAATAAAAATAAGGGCTGGATGTACAAAATATGAAAATGATTCTGTCACTAAAATGCAAATAATCAATCCTCCAATAAAGAAAGTTAATACTTACCTTTCCTGCTGCCCACGTTGCCAAACATCGCTGCGATGAAGAGCAATTGTCCACCTTAAGACTCTTCAGAAACCACCATTTCCAGGAGTGTTGATCTCCTGGTCCCCCGTTCTGCTCTGTGGTTTCTTCTGCCAACTCCTATGTCACTACAGGACACTGTGCATTCTGTAAACCTGATTGGCTCCTAATGCTGCCCCTTCCTCTCCGAGATAGATTGCTACTCTGCAGAGATTTTAAGACTGGTACCAAATCAACTTTAGATACTTACGGTAGCTGCATTTAAAAAATAGATTTAATTACCTTTAAATGAATACATAACTGGAATAATTGATACATTTTAAAAAATCTGATTAGAAATCAGCATTAATTCTGATTGGTTGCTACAGATTACTACTCTTTTGCACATTGATTTTGCTTTATTAAATGCATGCATAATAAGTCTGCCCCTAACAATTAACTTCTCTTATTTGCTCCCTTTTGGTCTTTGAAATGTATTAAAAGTGTGTTGTTATATCTGTTAAATAACTGTAAAAAAATACCCGTTTATCTTCCCAGAAATCCAGTGAGCTTGTTACATACTTTACACTGACTGTATTGCACTGGTATTATTTAGCAGTGTAACAGCTACCTGCTTAGTTATGGTGATAAGAACAGGAGAGGTGTTCTGTAGTCCAAATCAAAAGCAAGCAGATTAGGATGACAACATTGTTCCTCCTTAGATACAGTAGCGTAAGTGAGTGTTGTCACCCCAGGACAGTAAGTGTATTATTGGCTCCTCAGGCAAAAATAAAGTTAAAAATATTAAATAATATGTATGTAAAAAGAAAACACAATGCTGGTGTCTAAATAGTAAAATAAAACAAAACCTGGAAAAAGAAAATGAATGCAGTCACCACATCCAAGGAAGCTGCAGTATATTACATTTTTGTTCTTGGATACACTTTAATGAAATATTAAACAGGACATCATTTTATCACTCATTTTTTTCCTTACCACTTTTCTGGGTAAAAGGTATTATACATTCCTAAAAGGCAAATTTACAGAAAAGTTTGACGTTCTTATGTTTCCTTTTGAGCAAAGGAATTATGTAGATTTTAACAAAACAGTTATATTTTTTATCATTATTAATGCAATTCTAAAGCTACTACACAACAGGAAGTACATTTCGTTTTAATCCCATACGCTAATTATCTCTCTACCTGCTCGCGCTCTGCATTCTCTTCTAGTGTTGGCTAATTAACTGTAATCCTTACATTATGCATTCAAGCTATTTTTTTTTCCCTGACTAAAAACTGTTGAGCGGTAGAGTGAGCGGCATTTCTACTCTCGCTACTAGTAAGAGGTTGGAGATCCTACCTTTTAAAAGCAAGAATAAAAGATTATGGTTTGCAAAATGCATTGAGCTGATAAATATTTCAAGAACGTTATCCTCCTTTTCCAACTCCAATGATTTTGGCTAAAGGCTTCTTAAGCATTCTCAGCTTAGTTTCTCTTTTTAAGCTAAGTGTGAAGGTGATGGTATTAGTGCTGCGTAGCTTTGTGCGATTTACTATTCTGTCCATTAGGATCTGCATCAAATAAACTCCATAATAAAGACTAGAGGCCACCACCTAAAGCTGGTGCAGAAAAGATTTAAGCACAAGGGGCGTAGGGGCTTCTTCTCAGTTTAAGTGGTTAAGGTCTGGAACTCTCTGCCACAAGCAGTGGTATCAGCTGAGAGTGTTGAATCATTCAAAATACATCTGGACAACTTCCTCAGAGACCGGAACATACAGGGGTACAGGTAACCTTAAAAATAAGATCACATGGGGACTGGTACACACGCATACACATGCAGAATCACAAACATACAAACAATAGGTTGAACTTGATGGACCTGTGTCTTTATTCAGCCTTAAATACTATGTAACTATGTAAATAGGCAAGGAACAATCTAGAATATCTGACACATTTGGTGTAAATGTCTAGGTAAGGTTCGGTCTAGAACGTTTTACACATTGTGTACATGTCTAGGTAGAGCTCCTTCTAGAATATTTGACCAATTTGGTGTAAATGTTTAGGTAAAGCTTGGTCTAAAAAGTTTGACACAATTGGAGTAAATGTATAGTTAAAGGTAAAGTCTAGAATGTTTGACCAATTTGGTGTAAATGTCTAGGTAAAGCTCAGTCTAGAATGTTTGACCAATTTGGTGTAAATGTCTAGGTAAAGCTCAGTCTAGAATGTTTGACCAATTTGGTGTAAATGTCTAGGTAAAGCTCAGTCTAGAATGTTTGATACATTTGGTGTAAATGTCTAGGTAAGGCTTGGTCTGGAAGATTTGACACATTTGGTGTAAATGTCTAGTTAAGGCTCAGTCTGGTAAGTCAAACTGTAATGTGTCGCTAAGACCTGTTATTTGTTAGTGGTAGAGCATGCCTTCAGGGCCATATTTAATGCCATGCATGAATAATGTACCATTTCACACAGGTTAAACCTCTTTGTTGCCAACCATGTTGTATGATTATAATTCTAAAAAATAAAAATGAGAATTTATTTCTGTTAAATGTTGTTTAATTTACATAATGAGCTACATGCAAAAAAAAAGAAGGAAAAAATAAACAAAAACTGATAATGATGTTTTTTGGCTCTTGCTTATTGTGTCATGCTGCCCTGGACACAGGCTCACTAGTCCAATATATCCCATTTTTTCATTTTTTTTTGCAGAACCCAAGTTTGCCTATTAGCCTGTGTGTTAGTGCTCAAATGTAAAGGTCATAAATGCATCTGTAAGGGTGTGATGACGTGCAGCTATGATGGTATGACTTTTCAAGAGTGGTAGAACTGCTGTTCCCTGACTGGCTGACGAGGAGCATCTCATGTGGTATTTTCACTGTCCACTTTGAGTGGTAGTGAGAACTGGCCAAGTCCAGGGCCCAGTAAAACACCATGTCTTTTTGGGTTGTGGTTATGAATAAGTGAAACGGTCTTGGTTCGAGTTGCTGGACGTTTGTCCAAATCTTAAATTCTGTAAATTGTGAACCCTAATCTGAAACCCCACTAAAGTCTATGGGGGGTGAATCTTAAAAATCAATTTTAGCCATTTTTAAGTCTAATAGGCAAGGGGTTGTCAAACAAAGGGCATGGGGAACTGGGCACATGTACCACATACAAAATAAAATATGTGACTTCGAGGGGCACATGGCTAAAATACCATGTTTCTAATCCACACTGTTAAGATAACTTTAAGCTTTATGTTTTTTTGTTTTTTAATTTTGCACATACATTTTTTAAAAATGTTCTGAATGTTCAAAATATACATAGCATTTGTACAAATCTATCATTGGAAAAAACAATGAGGGGAATTTATCAAAACTGGAGCAGACAAAATCTGGAGTAGCTGTGCATGGCAACCAATCAGCTTTTCTCTTTCATTTTTGAATCTTAACTGAACAAACTGAAGAGAGAAGCTGATTGGTTGCCCTGGGCAACTGCTCCAGATTTGGGCTGCTCCAGTTTTGATAAATTCCCCTCAATGTATACAGTGTACATTTAGAGCTGCAGCAACATATTTTGTACCACATTTCTTGCATTTTTTCATATGGAAAGATAACTCCCTTTTCATGGGGGATAGGGACAAACCAATACATGAGACTAGCAGTGATACTCTGCATGTGTTACAAGTCATTGTTCAAAAAACAAAACAATGATAAAAACATTCACCAGAACACATATATCTTTATTGGTCCCCCATGACCACTATGCAAAATTGATATTTGAGCCCCATAGGCTCTATATAAGATTTGTACTTGTACCTCTGTTCAAGGCTCATTAATAACTGCCCTTCTCACGGTATTCCATCCCAAATGGATTGATGCTTTTCCTTTCATATTAGTCCAATTTTTAATATGAAGTAGGGGATAGTGGGTATCCTGCCTTTATATTCTGATAAGGATTTTCTATAGCAGGAGATGCTGGATTGGTGAGAACACACAAAACTTCCAGTTAGATAGGAACAAAGTAAATCATTTTGGCAGAGAGAGCTCACTGAGTTGTAGTATGTAGTAGCTGACTCAGTCCACCAAGTGTCACCTACAACTAAAATATGACTTTTAAGTGGACTAGCCTTCAAAAGTTCTCATTATTAACAGTCTTAACATTTTAATAATAAAGCAATACATTGAAAACTCAAATTGACAGTTAGGAGTCACTTGTCCTATTGCCAGTGAGGTATGTAATATTGTATTATCCCTACTGGTGGCAGTATCCTGCAATCTAATTCTGTATGTGCCATCATACATAACTGTCGTAGACATGGTTGGAACACTCTTTTTTATGTTGATAACGAGAGATACAGTTCACTCTTGGATCCTAGTATAATATGTGTTCTATATGCAAAGTTCCTAATTCAAATTTTATTTTTTTATTCATTGCTTTATAAAGTGTTCAGTTTGTTAATTTCAGACACCTTGACCTTTTCTTTGGTACAAAACCACAGACCTTGTCTGCAGGCCTTGCTGCTCCAAGACCTAAGCATTACTGGTCCACATCAGTCCACATAGGGGCTAGTAGCGAATTAGGTGCTGAATGTCCGTGATTTGATGTTGATATCCCACATTGTAAAACCTTGGGACAAATTTGGGACACATTAAAATTATAATTCACTGTCATTCGTGTTCCTGTTTAAAATATTATTTATTGAGAAGCAGCTTTCAAAATGCCAGAAGTATTTACATTTATTTGGGGTCTATTTACACCAGTGCATTGTAACTCCCCTAAAACACATGTTCACAGCACCCCAAAAGTGCAGAGGAAATAATTTCCATTATAATCTAGCGGTTTACTCTATTTACTCTAAATAATAATGTGATTTGATGAGCCAACTCGTGCATCATTGATTCAAGTGCTGTTTAGAAACTTAATAATAGGCCAGCTTTCATTCAGCTGGCTTAGATATTTCTGAACAATTGCTGAACAATTTTAATATATTCTACAGTACAGTTAACACTTGTAAAGTTAACGATGTGAGAAGCAAACTTTTTTTCAGTTGCTTTTGAAAAAAATTTTTTTTTATCTGTTAGCTAATTAACAAATATGCATGCAAGATTAAATACATTGGGGAAAAAAGCAATGCAAGGGAGTGAGGAAAATAGACACTATAAAAGGTATAAAAATTAGTTATATAAAACAGTATGTCAATAACCCCCCCGATAACATAGTTTTAATACCTGTGGGTTCGGCCAGTAAGTCTGTTTTTTTTCAAACCAATTTTTACAGACCAAGCTGTCCAGCAGAAGTTGGGGGTTGAGAAAAACTATTTAACACTGACAAGGGCGCTTACAATGGTCAGCAGAAAACATGTTTCTGTAACTTTAATTTGTTAGTCAGCTATGTAAAGCCCATCTAAATGCCGCTGTCCAAAGGTGGCAATGCTGTTGCTCCACAGAGTGTAGCCAGCCTAAGACAAGACGTGTGTTACTGGTGGGTTCACCAGGTTACAGTGAAAGGAAAAAAAGACTGAAAAAAAGAAAATAATTGTAGCCACCACATCAAATGGCTGGTAAGCTGCAATACATACATTTTTTATTTTTGGGTTTAGATACACCTTAAGGCCTTTTTCTGGTAGCAACACTTTATATTGCTATAAAGATATCTGGAGATCTGCAGGAAAACTTACTTACTTGTCCTATGCTGTAGGGCTGCAGCTAACGATTATTTTCATAATCGATTAGTTAGCCGATTATTAACTTCGATTAATCGACTAGTTGGATTTTTAAAAAATAATTTAAAATAAAATACGCGGTGATAACTGGTCAGGCTTTTGAATGTCCTTCATAAGCCTGACCAGTGCAAGCAGCTGCATAGTGGGTAAACAGTTGTGTCACTGCAGAAGTCAAACATACCCCTACTAAGTCAGGCTTATAGCTCTGCAATCAGCAATATTCATGCTCCCCACTGGTTGGCTCCATAGGGGGGATTTGGACCTCTGTTTCCCCACAGAGAGCAAGAGTCCCACTCTGTAGGATGCTGACAGTGGTCAGGTTTTTTAATTCAAGCTGTGGTTGACTTTTAAAGGACACAGACACAAGAATGTACACACCTTTTGTTTTGATGCACCTGGAATGTATTTGGCTTATTTCTACTGAAGGTTTACTTGAGCTTTAGGGCACGCTGTTAGCCCAAGCAAAATTAATAAAATTACTTAAAGTGGAACTGAATTTTTTTTAAATGCTGTGAGGTAGTGACAAAAAAGACTTGGTATGGGCTCTTCCATCATAAATACTTCTCTCTGCCTGCCAGCATTTTTTTCTGGTGTACAATAAACCACTAGCAGCTCAGTATATAGTCATGGCACAATTTTGTGCCAGGGTGAAGTAGCTGCCATGCACATGAATTACATCATACTGGCCCACCCTACTAAGACAACCACTCTGAAAAAGACCAGGAGAAGATGGCAGTTTGCAAGGTAAGTGTGCTATAATGTGAAAATATTCTTTGCACACTTACATTGTATGGGAAAAGCTCATCTTTACTGAGTTTAGTTTCTCTTTAGTCCGATGTGCCGTAACGTGCGATAATGCAAAGAGTTGATAGGAATCGTACTGTACCCCCCACATTCTGAACTCTTCTGACTTTCTTGTGGCAAGGCAAGGGGCAGTATGCAACATCCAATAGTAGCTGATCAGCAATAATCTGGTATTGTTCTATAGCAGGCCTCAAAATTTCCACTCGCCCCCTCGCAATTGGCGAGTGAAAATTGCAGGGGGGCGAGTGGAATCTCATCGAGGAGCGCCGCCGGCGGGACCAGAGATGGAACACTACCGCCGTGGCAATTGCTCGCTTCTGTTCTCTCGTCTCATCGGCAGCTGTAGCTACAGAGCGGCCGATGAGAAGAGAGAACACAAGGGAACGATCGCCGTGGTGGTAGTGTCCTCTGCGCTGTGCGTCACTCTGACCTCTGCGCTGTGCGTCACACTGACCCTGCACTGTGCGTCACACTGACCCTGCACTGTGCTTCACTCTGACCTCTGCTCTGTGGGTCACTATGACCTCTGCGCTGTGGGTCACTATGACCTCTGCGCTGTGCGTCACACTGACCTCTTTGCTGTGCGTCACTATGACCTCTGCGCTGTGCTTCACACTGACCTCTGCGATGTGCGTCACACTGACCTGCACTGTGCATCACACTAACCTCTGCACTCTGCGTCACACTGACCTCTGCACTGTGCGTCTCACTGACCCTGCGCTGTGCGTCACTCTGACCCTGCGCTGAGCGTCACTCTGACCTCTGCGCTGTGCGTCACTCTGACCTCTGCGCTATGTGTCACTCTGACCTCTGCGCTGTGCGTCACTCTGACCTCTGCGCTGTGCGTCACTCTGACCTTTGCGCTGTGCGTCACTCTGACCTCTGCGCTGTGCGTCACTCTGACCTCTGCGCTATGCGTCACTCTGACCTCTGCCCTGTGTGTTACATTACTGACCTTTGCGCTGTGCGTTACATTACTGACCTCTGCGTTGTGCGTTACATTACTGACCTGGCGGAGTTTTCTTCCCCGGTCTTTTGACAGTGGCCATGTTTAGTAGGGGAAACTTACTAGCTCTCCTTTCACTTCCTGGATTTCTGGCACATGTGACTATGCACATCATCTCAGGGGAGGGAAATGGCTTTCCCTGAAACCTCCTGAGATTACAGATGAGATTTCCCAGCAATGCTCTGCTGATGACAAGACAATCCCACTGTGCATTGCATCGGTAATCTGAAGTCCTTTTGCCTTTCATAGCAGGAAGTGAATGTTCTGCAAGTGCTAGTATTTCAAAATCACAGCATTTTACTTCTGACATGTCTATGTTATTATTAATCATCACATATAGAGGGATGCATTGGTAGAATTTGATTTTAGAGTGTAAAGGTGAACTTTAAATTACTGGCAACAAATGAAATGTCTACAGGTGAACAACTTTAAATGCCATGTGAAGGTTAGAAAAAATCCATAGTTTAGAATGACTGTACTTTCTCTTCATGAGGTGCGAGCAGTGAGATGCCCACAGCTATTATTGCAGTTTTGAGAGAAAAAAATAACATTCTAATGTTAATAATAAAAGAGATCTGTTTCTGCTGTGCACACTAGCAGGTACTCTCCTGCATCTCCTATAGGTTCATGTAGAGCTGTGGTGCCTACAATGAATTTCTAACACAAGCCACTTATACTGTACCTTTATTGAATCTCATATCCTTTGGCTAGTATTCCAACTTACCACTGTCACATTTCTATCTTGCACTCTGCAGCTCCTCACTACTGTATCTCTACAGTAGATGGTTTCAAGCTTTGTATAGTCCTTTCCGATGTCTTCTTCTTCTCCCACCATTCTCTGCCATCATATTGTCTGTTGAGCCACTCCTACTTTTTGTATGATCTCTTCTCTCTATGCCCATGTCCTCAAACTTCTTCCTCTTGTACTGCTGTTATTTAGTTTTCTCCCTACTTTGTAGAGGTGCATGTTGTCCATTGCTGCTCTTCTAGTGTTTTTACCCCACTCTCCTTTGCTCAGCCTGCTTTGTGTGGTGTTGTGTTCATTCATTTCTTTTATCGCCCCATTCTCCTTCAATGTGCCCTTGCTTATCTATTATTCATTTCTGTCATTCTGTTACCCCACTCATATCTGTCTTCTGTGTGTCCCACTCATATGTTTGTTTCCTGGTTCTATTTCACAAGCCTTGCCTTTCACCTATTACTCAGATCTGCCTTACTCCCATTCCAAGAGTGTCCTTAGAATAGGCTTACCCTCAACTGCCTTTTTTTCTGCTCCTCTGATTTTAGTACCCCATTGTTTTGCCCATTTAGACCCCTCCTTTGCCCAGAATATGTATGCAATAAAAACATAAATTACTGATATCCGAGCCTTTCCTATTATACCTTCCCCTCAGGTCACCACTGTTTTTTCTGCCAATTTTGAGGTCCACCAGTTCCCCTCCCGATTCTACTCTCTATTGTCTTCCACTCTAACTGCCTTCTCCTCTCTTTTTCAATCCCCTTCAGCACCCACTATCTTTTCCAGTCCCGAGTTATATCTTTTCCCAGCAGCATCTTCTCTCCTTTAGTTCCCATTGTTTTATTTTTTTTACTAGCCTTTCATGATTCCTTGCTTTCTTCTTTTAGGGGTAGATATTTAGTTCTAATTGTCCCTGAAGAAATTTGCAGCCCAGGCGGTGGAGAGGGCCATTGCACTCAGGGGTTACTCAGTTGGGTATTTCGATACAGGTTTCTTTTTAATCCCCTCTAAATGAAAACTAAAATAATTGCTTAAGGTAGATGTCATCCTAATGTCAGACTCTCTCTCCCAATTCACTGTACATTGTGCCCATATGAATACAGATTATGTGTAGGGTATGTGGACATGCATCTCAATAGTAGCGATTTTTATTCCAAGCTGGACTGTGAATCTTTGACAAGGTTATTTACTGAAAGAGCCAGAAAAGAGCCAGGACTGCAGAAAAAAACAACTCATTTTAATGGTGTTCTGTCTAGACAAATTATGCGCTTTAATCCATGAGAGCAGAATGCTGGTAATGCTATAGCCTATTTTTGTCTTTTTTCCCTGTTGCTCTCCCTAGTGGTATGATGTATGTAGCTTTGTTAACATGACAATAGTTATGCATATAAGGAGACATTATAAAGTATGCTATTTCTCCAGACAGTGAATGGGCTTGGTGTACACGTCTGATCATAATACTTTAGCACTGTGACTTAATTCTAACTCACTGAGGTCTTTATTCTCAAGTTGGCTATATATCTCTCTGACGTTGAAGGACAATAAGTTTATAAGTTAGGATGTGCCTTGCAGAATATGTAATTTTAGACGTGGAGAAGGAACTGGAGTAGTGCACAGATTAAAGGAGAACTATGAGGTGAGTGCTTTTCACTCACCTCCATAGTTCTAGCCGACCTGTGACAATGAGACTGTCACAGTTCGGCTCAGTAGATCGGGAGGTGAGCGAACACATACAGGCGTTCGCTCACCTCTTGATCCTGTCACGGCTCTCTGCCATGACAGGGGAGGGGCTGGATTCCCCCCTCCTCGCTCCGATCCGCCAGCGCTGACTGGCGGAACAGACAGGGGAGGGGGCGGGTACAGCTGGCTCTGCCTCTAGATAGGCGGAGCCAGCTGTCAGTCACGCAGCTGGGCGGATCCAGACATAATTGTCGGGATCCGCTTCAGCTGCGGCGTCTCAGTATACTGAGCCTAGGGTGACGGGAGGACGCTAGTTTGTGTCCTCCCGTTACCCTAAGGAGAACTATGGGGAAAAGCCTTAACCCCATAGTTCTCATTTAAATTTCTTCTTTCTTGAGCAGAAATGATAATATCTGAATTGCTTTTCCTTTGTTACAGGTTGATAAATTGCAAGTGCACAAGGTATATTTACTCTGCAAATAAAGTTTGTTTCAATATACTGATATTGGAAACAATGTCTATAGCTTTCATCATGGAATGAATAATGAAAATCTGGACTAGGTATTTAACGAGATTGACAATCAGAGATGCCAGCAGGATGGTACAGTTTGACCCCTGCATAAGTCCCAAGCTATCAGAAATTGGCAGAGGGAAAATTTGGGTAAACAGTGTTAGGCTTTAATAAATGTTCTACCATTATTTTTTAGGGATTTGCAAAAAGTGGGAGATTATAGCAAAATTATTTGTATATTTTGGCAAAATACACTCTAGTCAATGGGTAAAGGTGGTTTTAAGGGACATAAAGGGCTTTAATTGGCTCACGAGAGTTACAGAAGCTTGTTTTGACCATTCTGGATCTTTCTTGTGGCAAACAACAGCAAAATCGATAAACTGGGTGCAAAAATCAATTTAGCTAAATTTGCTCCTCTTGTCTCCAACTAGTTTGCATTTGGACTCTATGCAGGTTATATCCACAAGTAGTCAACATTTTATGCAACAGTTGATAAGGTGAAAGAAATCTGGCATTATAAATCATATGTTCAGCCTACAAGTGAGCACTACTGATTGATGAAAAACTGCACACAAAATACCCAAACTGTCAGTTGGAGTAATAGTTTTTAGACTATTGAAGATCATTGAAGACTATTGGCTAATGAGAGTGAAAGGCCATTCAATCAAAAACTGTTATTTTAGTTTACGGTATATGCTTATTATGGGGATCCCACTTTCCCTTTTAGATATTTAATTTATTTTTTATAATGGAGAATACAGCAGAGGAAGAGGAAACACTCCTGTCCAGGCAGAAGGTGAGGTTTACAAGTGGGTATGAACAGAATATGCAACTAGGTGGGAAATTCTCCCCACTGGTATCATAAATGCAGGTGGTACAACCTGCCAGATAGTACCAAAAACTGAAAGAACAGATTGACCCCTGAATATTGAGATGAATATTGAGATGTGGGAAAGAGGCAGTATATAAGTAGCCGAGGATTCTTGCCTACTAGTGCATCCAGTATTTCAATGCCTGAAACTGGCAATTACTGATATAGTCAGTGCATGCTGTTTGAATATCACAAATGAATCCACTTTAGAATTCTAGGCCCTATTAAAGTCACAGTAATGCACTGCAATGTAGTTTATTCATCTCAGCTAAAGTTGTACACATCTGCCTAAAAGGTTAGCAAAATAATTTTCCTAAGTAAAATAAAACAAGCTTTAAACACAATATCTACTTCATAGCTAAACACGAGGAAACCAATTAAGGGCTTATGCACATGGACATATTGCAGAGCAAATACAGTATTTTCATACAGTGTAAAATACACTTGTATTTGCGGTGCCTAGGAGCTGCAGCTGTTGTGGTTTTCTCTCCATACATTGCTATATGCACACGCTCTACTCAGGTGTACGCCCACAAACACCTGCACCGGTGTTTATATGTGCAAAGGGCTAAGGTTCCAAAATGCGAACCTTCCTTACAGGATCACAAGACAACTGCTCAGAGAAAAAAAAGGAAGAGGATCAGGAGAATCCGTGGCAGAGGAGGAAGTGTGGGCTCTTAAATGTAAACAGTGGTACTGTTTGACCATCACAGCAATCACAAGGCACAGAGTCACTCAGATAGGCTCTGTGCCTTTTGTCTATTAACTGAGCTGTCTAATGACAGCTCGGTCACAGACATTTAACAGACATTTAACAGGCCCATTCGCTCCCAGATAATCTGGAATGTTAAGATATCTGAAAAAGAATCCTATTGTGAACACAAGAAGTTATGGACAATAGGGACAGAGACAAAACACATTTTTAGCATAGCTGGGAAAAGTTAGAACTGCTTACAAACATTTTCTTGCCAGCTATGTGTTTTTGTATCAGTGGCATCTGCTCCTTCCATTTCTCATCCTGTATCTCAGGGCCATATAGAGAGGAAAAATCTCACAAATAAAGGTCACAGACCAAAAAAACTCTAAAATGTAACATTTTTAGGTCTTCCCAAAGCTATCCAAAGAAAGATGACTGGAGTTTTTTTTTTTAAAGTAAATAGTTCTATTTATCATTGGGAGAATACAATCAGAGTCTATATATTTTACTCTCTGACACAGTTATTGATTGTTTGTGAATAGCTTTCATGTCTCTACAGCCTTATTGCCCTGCCTTTTCTGTACTTCAACATTAGGCTACAGAATAACTGCATTTTCTGCACTGGTTTACTTTCAGTAGTAGAACCAGCTTAGCGTATGTCATGTTGTTCATTTCTAGTAGATAAAATAAAAAAATGGACCAGCAGCCATCTTACTGGTGGATTCTAGTAATTCTAAAAACAAAATGAAAACCAGAGAGGGATGAATTGATGTAAATGGCATTGTACATTGCTTTTATGTAATGTTTTGTTAGATTAAAAATATAATGATTTCCAAAATGGGCCACGCTGATCTATACTCCATATTCTGATTGTTGTCATGACAACCCTACATACTGACAAGCCGCTGAATCTTTATTGCTTTTTATTTTTCTGCTTAAGTCGAAAATCGTGAAGGCAGCCGGCATGCTTAAAGGGCACTCAGACCTCGACACGTTAATGAGAAATGTTCGTTTGTAAGTCACTTATACCATTTTTTTGTGTTGGCTCTTCTGTAGACACAAAAACTTCTGTTGAGTATTGATTGTTACCACAAGAATCTTTACAACTGGTAAACACTTCAACAGTTCCTGGATAAAAATAGCTGTTTTCAAGAAAGAATCTAATAGGGTTAACAGGCTGTTAACACTTTGTGAATGCACAGTTACTTTCCCTGCTGTTAACGTTTGTGTTGTTAGCAGGTTTTGTTATACGATGGCAAAACCCAGTAGGCATCACACAGTTTAGGCTGTCAGTTAGCATTTAGCAAATATGTCTCCTTGTGGGACATGCAAACCCAACTCTTCCTACCTAGTGATTGCTTGATAGGCTTATTGTAAACAACTTATCTCTCATTGCTCCCTACCATAATGTTAGACATTTTGATTGTTCCTCATCAATACCATCTTTATCAATATCTTTCCTATCAAAAATAAAAGTATTTTTACTTTTTAGTGATGTTTGCCCTTCCTACCTTTCTTCCCTGCTGTCACTAGTTCTTCTGCTCTCCCTGCTGAGGTCTCTGTTCCAGTCTCACCCAATATATCAGGTATGATACATTGAACGAAAGAACAAAATCAATAGTTGATTTCTAAATTTGCATGGTTAAGAAAAGGCAACCCTCATACAACAGGCCTTCCTAAATTATAATCAGTTATTGTTGACTTTCTTAAATAGAATGATTTCAAAATTCAGAGATTTTATACTTACATTTTTGCTAATCTCCTTGTTCATTTTGCATGCGTAAATGTATGTTCAGCCAAAACTTATTTTTCTCCGTTTAGGATAGACTGAAGTTAGGTTAGAATTACCCAGGACTATGTAAAATCGATCTACCCTCACTTCCTGTTCTGCTGACTATATTTTTCCAGACATGAAGTGAGGGTAACTATTCAACAGCTACACAGACATAAATAAAAATGATTTTCCTTAGTAGAGTAGGGAAAGGCTAGAACTCCTGTCAGATTTTTATTTCTGACTGTTTCTCTGTTGCATGTATACCCTTACTTCCTGTCTGGGAAAACCATTGTCAAAAGTACAGGAAGTAAGGTTAAATCTCTTTAAAAGAGCCGATGGACAGCAGGAAAAAAACCCAGCAGGAATATTAATCCTTCCCCTTTTTCTATCCAAAACAAGAAAAAAGTTTTTGTCCTGACATACACTTTAAAGTGACACTAAACTCATGAGTTAACCCTTTCGCTGCCAAGCCCTCCGGAACATTTTTCAAATCAGCTGGCCAAGCCATTTTTGAATTTTCAACAAATGCATTTAGGTACTTTACCTATTAACAGAAATGTATCTTATTTGCGTATCACTCAGCTGTAGATCCTCCATTTATCTCCATATTCATGCTGACACTGTCCTTATTTCTGGAGGGTGGCTACTTTTGTTCTCCATGGTCCCTTTGTGTGGTGTAAGGTAGCCATTACTTCACGCTTGCTCTCCTCATGGACTACAATCTCACATTTAGTTTACTAAGTTAAACTGAGATTGTAGTCTATCGCACCTCAACCTAACCACTAAACCATCACATTCTCAAACAATTCATCCCCACACAGCTACCTCCTCATGTATCACTGGCCCCTCCCTTTTAGATTGTAAGCCCTTACGGGCAGGGCCTTCCTTACCATCTTGTCTTGAATTGTATTGTAATTGTAATGTCTTCCTTATATTGCTGCGCAAACTGTTGATGCTATATAAATCCTATATAATAATTATAATAAATCATGACAACTGAATAAATTAGGTATGTGAATCAAATGCCTTTCTCGTTCTTAGTCTTTGCATTTATACCACAAACACAAGCAAATTGAACAAAAACAGAGCTACGTTTACACAGGCTTGGGGCCATAATAGCACCCCAACTGCAAAAAAGTTACATTTACTCCTCTCTAAGGATTTGGTGTCGTTGCAGTTAAAATGACATATACAAATAAAAATATTAATTGTCACTTTATTTACAGAGAACCTTTAACCTCCCTGGCGGTAATCCCGAGTCTGGCTCGGGGTGAATTTTCCATTCTAGGAGCGGTAACCCCGAGCCAGACTCGGGGCTGCAGAGAAAAGTGACACTCACCTTGTCCCTGCGATCTCGCGGCGTCCTCTGCTGTACGCGGCTCGAAAATGAAACTAAAAGCCGGCATCTGACTTTTAGTTTCGTTTTCGAGCGTCACAGCAGGCGGGAAATTCAAAAGTGAAAAGTTGCAGTATAGACAGAATACACACAATACAATGTAATCTGCTATGATTACACTTATGTATCAAACTATTTCACTTCAATTTTGTCCCTAGAGCTTTGTCCAGTGCCCTGCCTGACACTTTTTCACAATTATAAGAAATTAATAATTATTTATAATTATTTATTATATTATAATTTCTTATAATTATTTATAATTTATTATATTATAATTTTTTAATTTCGTGTTTCAAACTTTATCATACCTGGGATGTCTACTGGACTCTTGTTTGGACAGATTTAGGTGACTTATTCCTAAGATTTACTAAGAATTACAGGCTTACAACAGATAACACCAAATTTCCATGCAAAACAATGTACCGCTTTTGGTACAAAATTCCTGACATAATCATACCGCCAGGGAGGTTAAGGTCCTTGCTTTTGTCCTCCTTTATAGAAATATTCATAGTATATTTGCTGGCTTGCTTTTGCTCCCCTCACATTGGGCCAGTCTGTGCTACCAGGCTCACCTTAACATGCAGTATTTCCCATGTTAATATATGTTGCCTTAAGACAGCTCATTTATTTAGAATGAGCTGCCAATGCAAGGCAACAGACCAACAACAGGACCTGCACCCTTCTTTTAATGAAAGGCATCACATGGTATATGCATTATGGTACACTGCAGCATTGCTCTGTCAGCACCTACTATACCTGTGTGTTGGATGCCATTCTAATTGAATGGCATTACACTGCACTGCACAGAGTGCTGTGTGTTACTAAGTGTTGTGGTAATGCACAGTAGACACATAGGTGTGACGCCAACTACAGTGAATGTAAAAAATACAAAATAACCCTTATAGGATATAAAGCTTTCTGAGTTTAGTTATAAGCTCCTCTGCTACAGCACATGGCTGCCCTGGATTAATCTTTAAGCAGGAACAATATTAAAAACCCATACTTTAACCCATTCTTATATTTTATTATGACCATGTGTTATATTTTAACTCATTACAGACAGGCTTTGTATATTTTATTATTATTATTATTATATGGGATTTATATAGCGCCAACAGTTTGCTTAGCACTTCACAACATAAGGGAGACATTACAATTACAATACAGTTCAAGACAGGATGGTAAGGAGGGCCCTGCCTATGAGGGCTTACAATCTAAAATATATTATACCATTATGAACATGCTTTTTATAATATATCATTATTGACAGGCTTGTATATTTTATCATTATGGGCAGACTATGTATTTGATATAATTATAGACAGGCTCATATATTCTATCAGTATGGACAGGCTGCGTATATTATATTGTTATGGACAGGCTTTGTTTACTGTATTATTATGGAGAGTCATAGGTATGTTTGATACCTAACTGATAGTTACTTTCTTATACATTTGGGTAGACATTTGTTATAAATGGAATTTTATAATATCAGCATTTATGAAATATATTTCAGGTTCTGTCCATTAAAAAAAAAACAGACTGAAATGTGTATTCCTTTACTACATGCGTTAAGGACCTCTGGCTAATGGAGGTTTACAGTGGCTAATTAGCCATTCAAAGATTTTGCATATCCTTGGCTAGCCGGATATTTCTGCTAGAAGATTTGCTTATTCATTGATCTGCTGGAGCTGGTGGTATCTAGTGTGGGGGTGTTCAACCCTGTCTGAGGCTTTTAACTAATCTATTATATCATTATGGACATGCTTTGTCTATCAAATACCAACCCATATTGTAAACAAACTAATTAAAAAAATCACTTTCACATTCCCTAAAATATAAATATATAGACACATCATATAGCATAGTATACACCATTATGGACAGCTAAATATTAGCTTAGTTTAATGGGAGATATGCTTAGACCACAAACTGTTGAGTGACTTTTAATGTACTATACATGCAGTCATGTCATATGATGCTGTAATCTGAAAATATATACAGTAAGCTGCATTTACATCTTAGTTTTCCATTTTTAGGCAGATACTGGTTGGCTATTATAACAGTATGCCAATATGGTAGTGTATGGGAATGCTGGGAGAATATGGACAGACAGACACAGAAATAGTCAAATTTGTCCATCCATTAGGTAACCATTTCAGGAGTAAAACCTGCATGACTACTCTGATGGCCTATTGACATCAAATTAGCATTAAATAAGTAGCCATACACTGCTAAGCACTACAGAATTCTATATCCCTCATATAGAGTTAGGCTATGTTTGTAAAATACAGGAAACATAGAGAGCAATTGCCTTTATTTTATTGGCCTTCCATCCATCCCCCTGTCTGACAAATTGTCTAAGTGCTCTGGGACACCCTTGTGTTTTTGAAACTGAAAATGCATAATGGTTGCAAAATCAGTAATATGTCAATATAATGTCCTCATATGTTTTTCTTCTGTAACATGGAAAAACACTTGACTCCTTAACATCCAGCAGATGAGAATCTTATGTATTGCTCGGCAGTATGTTCACTCTAGTAGAAGCTTTCCTATTTCAGCACAAGTCACGTGGCATTGATTATCTGTCTAGGGAGTAATTTATTTGCTATTGTGCCGCATGACAGTGTCTTTAAAGCTCTTTTAGAGGTAAAGTATAAACCTTTCATAATATATGGAAAGATTTATCAAATGTGACTACTTGTGTGACAGCCAGGCAAATAATTAGTACATTTTAAAAGTATTTATATAAAAACTACCCAACCTGGCTTTCTCCAAGATGCTGTCAGTATGAAAGCATACAGTGCAACTTCTGGGTATTAAAAGCAAACAAAAATGCACCAACAACTTCCAGATAATAAAATAGAATAAAGAATAGAAACTAAAAGGAAAATAAATACACAAATTATACAATTGTTAACATTTATGGCTTTATTTGCTTTATTATCTAATTTATAAATCATAATATGTCTTTTTTAATACCATCAGTCCAATTAAAAAAAAAATGCTACCAAGTGTTAAAGTGTATGTTGGGGCAACCCCACTATCCCAAAAAAGATTGCAGTACATCTCTGCAATATATGCACATTCCCCGTGTTTTTATACTTTAAAAATGTACAGAAAAATACCTGTTGACTCTGCCATAAATTCCATGAGCTTCAAACTTCCTGTTTCAGCTGGCAACTGACTTACTAAAAGGATTCAGAAATATTCACACAATAATCATAATTCAATTAAATGATCTAACCATGCATAGATGAAATAAGTAAACACAGATTTTCTTTTCAAATAATTAATCAACATTCTCAAATCCTTTAGTAAATCAGCCTTAGTGCTTCTGTTGTAATAAAATGTGCAATGTTGCCAGCCCTGCCCAGTTCTATTCTACTGTAAGGATTACAGAACACCTCCTCTCTCTTCTACTCCGTAATATAGGCAGGGAAGTGTACTGCAGTCTAAGGGAGGAAATGAGTAAGCCTGATAACACTGCTTGGGATTTCAGTACAGTAGAGAAAGAGACCACATGAAGTTAAAGAGCTCACCTTTATTATCCAGAAAACCCCCATCTTGTGTTCTTCTCTCAAACAAGTTTCATATTTCCTCTCATTTTGGCCACTGTGCCCTGATTACAACAAGATGCTACTTCCCTAAGCCCACATCGCTCTACAGCAATGATTCAAATAGTATGAACTTGGGATGCACCGATATTGGTATTGGTATCAGTGCTGATACTGGGCATTTTCACAAGTACTCGTACTCGTAAAAATGCCCCAAAACTAAATTTTTTAACAGAAGCAGCGGCCTGAGGTCCTGCGCTTGCTGGGGACCTTGGCAGCCTTCCTGTGAACCGTGGTACCTGTTTACAGCGCCAGCTGAACATCTTCCCCTCCTTCCCGGAGAACCACACCTTGCAAAGCCCACCTGAGACCCCACACAGCCCTCTTGAGACCCCGCACAGCCCTCCTGAGACCCTGCACAGCCCTCTTGAGACCCTGGAGACATCAGGCCGCCACCCCAGAGCAACACATATTATTCTGCATTGCTGGGATTTGTAGTTCTCTATAGCTGATGGTATTCTGCATTGCTGTATAATGTATTTCTGGGATTTGTAGTCCTCTATAGCTGGTGGTATTCTGCATTGCTGTACAATGTATTGCTGAGATTTGTAGTCCCTCTACAGCTTGGAGTCAGTAGCAGAACTACCAGGGTCGCAGTGGTTGCAGCTGCACCCGGTTCCTGGCACTCCACTACTGTCCTAAAATCATTAGTCTGTATTGTTTTAGAAAAACCGTCATGTGACACTAAAAAAAGGGACTCCGTATTAGGTATCGGCAAGCACTTTAGGAAAAGTATCGGTATTCGTACTCTGTTTTGAAAAAATGGTATCGGTGCATCCCCAGTATGAACTTTGGCTATGCTATACCTATCCATGTATGGGTGTCAAGGGGACACAAATAAACAAGGAATAAAACACCAGAAGGAAAGGAAAGACATGATGACTTTCGTACAAATATTGATGGTGAGCACCATGGATAACTTCAATGGCTATTTATTCCTGCAGCATTATGCAGTTTTATGTGCTTAAAGTGGACCTTTGCCCCCTTTCACTAAAAATCACCACAGCATGCAGCTCTGCATGCTGATATTATATAATCTTACATTCATTAGTTAAACATACATATTTTTCTCTTACAATAATTGTTTTTCAACTTCCTTGTCCTCTTGGGCATTAGTGATGTAATGTGCTCAAGTGGTGCATCCTGGGAAGGTTACATCAGCAGTGCATTGCTGGGAAATATCATCTGAAATCTCACAAGCTCTCAAGGAAAGGCATTTAACTCCCCTTAGTTAGTAACATAGTATGTAACGTTGAATAAAGACCAAGGTCCATCCAGTTCAACCTATGTATGTGAGTGTGTGTGCGTATTTATTTTGCTACAACACTTCCCATATCCCTGTAGATTCTGTGAAAGAATAAACTCATCCAGAGATGATGTTCTAGTCACATGTGCCAGAGTTCCAGGAAGTAAAGGGAGGTATATTAATCTGCCCTTAGTAAAAAGGCCACTGTGAGAAGACTGGGGAAGCAAAGAGTAACAAGGTATGCAAAGAATACAAAGCCGGCAATTATCTAGAAGTACCTGTTTGAAGATTGTCATTACTAAACATTTCTAAAGGTGTATTTGTTGTCATTTCAAAGATATGGGTAAAGTTCCTCTTTAAATGGGGAGCACACACACACACACACACATATACTATATATATATAAAATCAGATTATGATAGATTTCCCAAAACAAAATAATGGGTGCTGTAAGGGTAAATCATACTGAAATTCTGGCTGCTTGCCCTCCATTTGTTTATACACAGCTAGCCTCTTAAGTTGGTATAAAACAACATAATGTATACTATGACATGTTTGTCATTTATTCACTTTTACATAAACTACTGCCATAACAACAATGGTCAAAGGGTACGAAACTTAAGATGGCCACTCCTTTAGGGCTTGTTCACATGCTATCCAGTGCGTTCTAGCATGGTTAGTGGCCGGAATGCACTGGATCCCATAGAGCAAGCCTTCCGGCGTTCTGGGGTGGGAGGGGGCGAGGTGGATCCATTAATGTCCTGTGACAGCAGCCAGACAGATCTATGACCCTATTAGGGCAGTCAGTCTTTCTTAAGTTGCAATTAAACTCTCTCTAATAAATCTGGTTCTTGACCTTTGATAGCAGTCAAGGATTGCTTGATTTGTGGACATTGAATCCTTTTTGCAATGTCCCGCAGTAGCTTCTACCCAGCAGCTCTAACAGATGCTCCCTCCAGGCAGCCTCTTTCTTGCCCAGTTCCCTCTGGATAAACACCCTCCAGCAGGGCAGCTAATGTCCTGAACCTGTGGCACATGCTCCTTTGATAAAGCAAAACAAACGACAAACGCACTCAACAATTTGTTACCAGTTGTACAGTAAGGTGCACACGAAATGGGCTTTGAACAGTAGAACAGTAGAAAGGCATCATGGCACACTCACAAACTAGCATGTAAAACAACTTGTCTCACCACTAAGGACAAATCCTTTGAGACACACATTCTCTCCAGGAAGAAGTCCAGGAGGGACAGGACACTGTGGAAAGGTTACCTAGAATGTATCATCTTCCAAAACCACATCTCTGATCCAGGACCTCTGCATGCTTCCCACTTTAGTTACTGAAACCTCCTTTCCAGTGTGGTGGCTACTAAAAATTTAGCTTTGCTAGCATTGTAGTCAGTCTAGATGATTTGTAGTCTGTTATTATCTGCTTAATTTTAGGTGTTCTCCTGCAGATTGTACCTGCCTTAGTGGGGTGTGACCCTGCTACAGTGTGGGGCAGCCTATAGGGGAACATCAGGAGTGTCTATGCCTCACCAACCATTAACTAGGAGTTTCATGGTCAGTGGTGCATGCTGGGGGAGTGCATATATACTCAAGGAATTGCCACATGCTCTGTTCTGTCTTCAGTAGTGGGATGCTCAAGGATGGGAAAGTTGACTAGGCCTCAAGCCTGGAGAAAGCCACATCTGGACCCGGGGGGGGAATATCTGGGAAAGAGAACCAAAGAAGCCATATGACTGATGGAGGTACCAAGAGCTAAAATGGACCTCAGGAACCAGTCTGAAGGGATTGGTGAGTCTGGAGTCACGGGTAATACCCGGCTTCGACTTTGCCAGGCGCATCTTACCGTGGAGTGTCAAGTAGTCCTTCTCTCTTTATGCACAGTGCGGCCGCACACGAAAGATCAAAAATCTTTGAAGAAGCTTCCATTTCATTCACTGAAACCCACGGAGTATCTTGTGCCTTTGGAAAGTGCTGGGAGAGGGGCATCCGCAGCTCCTGCTTTTACTGAGGAGCTACATTCTTTGACAGTAATATCGTCTTATACTGGACACCTCTCCCGAAGTCTTTCTTCCATCTTTACACACAGGACTCTAGCAGGTTCACTCCCCTCGAGCTCTTTGAACTGCAACATATGTGAGTACATTCTCAGATACATTGTTTCTCTTAAAAAGTACTTCAATCATCCAGAAACCTGCATAGATGGCCCTTTACCACACAGGTGGTTTGTAGGCAACTTTTGTTATAATTATGCAGGATATATCCAGTGGAATGTTTTAAGTGGTTTTAAATGTCTCTGGTGCATGAGTTTATTGTATATGTCTTTTTCTACTATTAAATATTGTATCAATAATTTTGATTTACCTGTTTTGAACCAATCTTCTTAGAAGGGATTTCTAATTTTTGGGGGAACGTTTTTTTGTGAGTCTGGAGTTTGTTCTATTTTTGCTATGGATGTCTGAAACCCTATACCCTCTCTCCCAGGTTTATGTTCTTCAATAAAGCATTACCAAAAGGGCACTTAAAGGGGAATTATGAGGTGAGTGATTTTCACTCAGCCTCATAATCTGAGCCGACCTGTGACAACGAAACTGTCACAGGTCGGCTCAGTAGATCGGGAAGTGAGCATACACATACCGGCGCTCTCTCACTTCTCGATCTATCCCTGCAGAGAGCTGTGACTATCACTCACGGCGCCCTGCAGGGATTCCCCCTCTCCTCCCCTGTCCGATCCTCCAGCGCTGACTGGCGGAACGGACGGGAGAGGGGGCTGGCACAGCTGTCTCTGCCTCTGGATAGGCAGAGCCAGCTGTCAATCCCACAGCTGGGTGGATTCAGACAGAATTGTTGGGATTCGTTCCGGCTGCGGCGTCACAGTATATCGCGGGCTGTAGCTCGCAATACACTGAGCTTTGGGTGACGGGAGGATGCTAGCTTGTGTCCTCCCGTTACCCTTAGGAGAACTATGGGGAAAAGCCCTAACCCCATAGTTCTCCTTTAAAGTCCGTCCGTTACCATCCGGCCAACATGCCGGGAATGAGTTCTGGAGGTATGGACGGCACCCCGGGTCCCTTTGTTTGCTATATGGGTTGGACTTGATCTATATGGGTTGGACTTGATGGCACGTATGTCTTTATTCAACCCCAAATACTATGTAACCAAATACTATGTATGCAAAGTGACTGGTGCCCAACTTTGTTGATCACATGTCCCATCACTGGCTAAGGATCTGCCCAAGTGTGAAATGTCTGCCCTCCCTACCCTTTGGGGTCCACCTCAGGCCTCTGGGGGTCAGGGGGGTGCTACACTAGGAAAAAAAAATACACTAGGGAAAAAAATACTTGCTTGTGCAATCCCATAAGATGAATAGACAGGTTTTGATGCTGTGGCATAACACACACCATGGTTTTTGTACTATGTTATCTTGCTGGCCTAATTAACCAACTAGATCTTAGCTTGTGGCATAAACTGCATCTAGACTACACTGTCAGACAAAAGGCAAATAAGACTCCACACTGATTACTTTGCAAGACGTGTGCTGGAAGACCAGGGATGGCTGCACAGCTTTATTAGGTACAGATCCAATAACAAGCCTAAACTGCATTGAAGTGGTATGGCTTTCCTAGATGCATTATGATATCAAACTTAGTACTATAGAAAGAACTATTGACTGATATTACAGTAAACATTTCCACTTAGACCACAGGAAATGGATAGTGCTAGACAAAAGAACAAGGTATGCTGCCAACTTCTTACTGTATGTCAGCGGAGACGGCTCGTGTACTGAACAGATCTCTAGAGGACGATTCATGTAGGGCTTTTTTACTTTTAAAGGGCATATGTCACTAAATGAACCTAAAACATAGGATTTGAAAAAGACTTGAAGAGCAGTGATTGAAAAAGAAAATAAGAACCTTTGCTAGAAAATGAAACCAGATGCATTGTGTTACTACTGAGAAAGCCATAGACTCTTTCATCGCCTAAGAGCCAATACTTTTGCTCAAGCACATCATGCATGTGTTCGGACCTATTAGTTATATTTATGTTTGGTCCCACATAAAGAAAATATGCTTTTGTAAATTAAGTCATGGTATGGTCACTACAAGGTAAATCAGCCACATTTTAAAGCTGAACTTCTGGCCAACATCTAACACACAGCAAAATATAAATATATTGGAGCTGTTTTACACATCAAATGAGTTCTTATTTTGTCCAGTCAGTTCTGAGATTTACAGACATCACAGCCAAGTTGGTTAACCTCACTTTTCTCTATTGCAGTACAGACTGGCCACCTCCCTGTCTCCTGTGACTGGGCAGTGAAGGGTCAGCAGCACACTGCAGAATCAGTACTCTCTTTCTGTTTGCATGTTCATGGTTAGCACATGTCCATGCACTACAGCCCAATTGCCACCAGGTGCTTGCCCTCCCCATCCAGTGGTAATATATAGTGGTCACAGGAGGCAAATAGCACAACAGATTCAGGTACTTATGTTAATTGCATTTAAAAATAAATGTTATGATTTTTCAATAAATAACTGCATAAATGGCCTCAATCCCTCCTTCAGTCTATCATGAATGCTGCTCCCAGCCTGTCCCTCAGGCTTCCAATTGCCCAAAGAATACAATTCAAAATATTAACAATAACAACCACTTACAAAGCTGTCCACAACTCTGCCCCTGGCTTTATCTCCATCCTAGTCTCAAAGTCTCACCCTAACTGTCCTCTCCGCTCCTCCTGCTCTCTAGCTCCTGCGTCAACTCCTCCCATGCTCACCTCCAGGACTTCTCTAGAGGCTCTCCCATCCTCTGGAACTCCCTACCCCAACCTGTCCGTCTATCTCCTACTCTGTCTGCCTTTAGGCAATCCCTGAAGACTCATCTCTTCAGGGAAGCCTATCCCACCTCAAGCTAATCGCTAGACTATTACTTTCTCAAACAACTTATTCACACAGCTACCTCCTTTTGAATCACTTGTCCCTCCCTTTTAGATTGTAAGCTAATGTGGCAGTCAGGGTCCTCCTAACCATCTTGTCTTGAGTTGTATTGTATCTGTAATGTCTTCCTTATATTGTAGTGCTGCGCAAACTGTTGGTGCTATATAAATGCTGAATAATAATAATATTAATAATGTGTCTTTTTTATTTAGGAGACAGAAGATCAGGTTTAACTCTTTTGCAGCCTTGCATGTAAACAGACTCCTAGCTGCTATAACAACCTGGAGTTTGTTTACATTTTGATACCCGGCTGCCAGTTTTCTAGTCGATCACTTCCAATTCCATCCTCCTGACTGGAACTCCCCCGGCTTGCCATGTGTCCTAGGTTCACCTGTCCCTCCTGAGTGTCTGGGACCTCCATGGCATGTTTCAGGATGGAGAGTGGCAGGAGATTAGTGAACATCACTGCACTGATCTCTACTGTGATGAATGAACCTGTAAGCACTTAGCTCTAAGCACTTCTGGGCTCAGAGCTTTCAGTCTAAGGCCAAAGAAGAAACAGCATCAGTAGTGTACAGGAGTGACATTAGGGGGTTGATTTACTAACCTTATAAACACGCCACGAACAAGTATACACCTCTGTAGTGTGTTCCCTCCCAGCATGATCTATGGGTGGAATCTAGACATCTTTGTAGTGTGTACACACCCAGCAGGTGTGTTGTGCAAAGCCCTGCATGAATTGCAAGGTGATGTTGTGTAAATTAGCTCTATGTTGTGTTGCTTGCGTTGATGAATGCAAGGAATGTAAATGCATGAGCTAACCATTTTTGTCTAAACTGTGAAGCAGCATTATATATGCATCATGTGCATGATTTTTCCATATATGGCATTAGTGGAAATATGCTTTTAGAGACTTTTTGGTTGATAAATACATTTTGCTGTGTGAAAATCACACGCACCTGGTGCGTGCGTGTGTTTAGGTTAGTAAATCACCCCCTAGGGGTCTGATAGAACCCTGATATTTCCTTAAAGAGGACCTATCATTTGCAATATTCTGACATATAGGGGTCTTATCAGCCATCATGTGACATATATAAAGTTATGTAAAAAACAAAACAAAACAAAAACATGAAAGTTTGATAAAATAAATTTAAAAAACCCCAGCAGTTTTTAAGAGCCCTCCACCCCATGTACACACATATACAAAAACAACGATTGTGCCATACACATACTAGGTATTACAGTGCACCCACAGCATGCAGGCTTCTCCCTGCTTTTTATTGTTTATGTGATTATTATTGTGAAAATACAATGAAAATAGTGCTTGTATTTATTACTATTAATTTAATACTAGTGCTGTTTCACACTGCACTTTACAGTTTACTAATCAACAGCCTGGAGAGAAAGAAGTAATAATGGCATGTTACTTGGGCCTCAGAGAATCTTGTAACTCCCCCCAATTGGCCCCTGTATTCCCCTTCTTTTGAGTTCTGGATGTGCCCATAAATGTCCAGACAAAATAAAATAAAGAAAGGCATGCACTGTAAACGTTTTAGGTCTGTGTTCCTATCCGAAACTACTGCCATGGGCATTAGTCTGTATATGAACAGATGTAAAAAAAATGTTTCTGCTCCCTATTCAAAAACATATTATAGACCATCTTGTTCTCTCATAATTATTACTGGAATGCAGAGGTGTCTGAACCATCAGATCACCTGAAACCTATATAATGTGTTTATTCATGTATTTGTTTATTGACTCATGATAGTAATAACTCTGGCACTCCTCAGCAACTGTTTTATACTGATGCTGGTTTGCATTTTTATTACAATGCTTGTGTAGCTTCACTTGGAGCCCAGTGCTGACTTCACTAATGAGCCCTTATTTCTGAGTCATTGCATGACTCACAGTCCCAATTATAGAGTAATTATTGTAACTACCATAGATTATGACCTTGTGTGATCCAGTATAAGGCATGTTACTTCATTCATTTTAAAGGGAAACTATCATGGCTTGGGGTATTTTTTACGTTTTTCACCTGATGTTTTATATCCTTTTTTTTCTTTTACAAAGTTTATAACATTTTACAATCAAACATTCAATACAGGGTACAAGCATACACTGGTGTCATAGCATTATTATTCATTTTACCCCCCTACCCCTTCCAAAAAAAAACCCAGCACATACTGTTTGCCTTCAAACATTCTCTCTTTTTATCAATATAAGCGCCTCGCTTATCTTCTTATTAAGATAAGCCTATTAAATACGTGAAACCAACATAGATCTCCACCTACAGGCTGGAAACCATAAATATTAATTATATACATATGCAATCTCTGTGAAGGTTTTCATTTATTCAGGTCAGGGTCTAGCTAATAGTAATCGTTCACATTCAGCTTTCCTTGTCCTGTAATGTTGAAGACATTTCGCAGCTCTTACAAGCCACTTCTTCAGTTCAAATGAGTGTCAGGGACATTAAGCTGCAAAATGTCTTCAACATTACAGATGAAGTTGAGTTGAATGTGATTAGCTACTACTAGCTATTCACACACTAGTTTACACTATCCTGATTAGAAATGTAAAATATGTGTTTTTATTTCAATTTTTATTCTTGAATGCTAAATAAAAAAAATAGTTATATAAACACTGTACCAATCAGGTTGAATCTTTTATTCTCTGAAAAAAATGATGTGATTTGGCACTCTGGGCAATTAGTTGGTATGGGGAACTTAATGTTTTTTCAGTTTTTATAAATAGACCTCATGCAATGGTCATTGTACCTGATTGGATGAATGAAATTAATGTTAGAATGTAATGTAAACACGCTACTCCTTTTGTAAAGTAATTGTGTTCAGGCAAAGTTATATTAACGTGCTAAACAGTGTGTATGGAGGAATCTCCACGGCCGATTAGTTTATGCAGTCAGCCGCACCACCCAACTGTCTGAACACCAAAATAGTGACTGCATCTGATAGCATGAAGTCGCATGCTGATAATTTTCAATTCATTTCAGTTGATTTTTTAATTGTTTAGTGGTTAGCACTTCTGCCTTGCAGTACTGGGGGTCCCTGGTTCGAATCCCAGCCAGAACACTATCAGCAAGGAGTTTGCATGTTCTCCCTGTGCTTCTGTGGGTTTTCCTCTAGGTACTCCAGTTTCCTCCCACACTCCAAAGACATGCTGGAAGGTTAATTGGCTTCTGTCTAAATTGGCCCTGTGTGCATATGTGATAGGGACCTTATATTGTATGCTCCTTGAGGGCAGGGACTGATGTGAATGTGCAGTATGAAAAGTGCTACATAAATTGTAGGCACTATATAATAAACAAATTGACTTTTGTTGAGCCGTATGGTGTGGGCAGGGCTACCCACAGCTCAAATTTGGGCCAATTCAGCAGGAGTCAGCTAAACTTCAAGCCGTGCTTTGAATTTTAATATCCTTTGTATACTTTCAATTTGTATACTTTCAATTCCTTTTACAATTCCTGCTCTTTGCCTCCTTTTTCTTAAGCTGTGTAACAGGTCTTGTATCTGCCCACCTGTAGTTCTTTGCAGGTAGCCTGTAATGGCACTCACTAGGTGCTCTCAGCACAGGCTATGTACTATTTTAGGGTAATATCTAGTTTTGCAAAGGCATTTGGTGCACACAAGATAGATTTATATAATTTGTGGCTATTGAGAAATAGATTAAAATGAAAGTTTGTGTGCCCAGAATTCAGCTTTAAACCATGAAGGAGTTTCATACCACCTGGAGACAATTTTGTATGACACAGCGAGCAACAATCACATCAACAAGACCCAAATTATTAATAAACATAGAGAATTAATATCCTTTAAAGAGAATAATGTATATGCTTAAGAGAATAGATACAGGAATTAACTTTTATACATGAATATTTGAATTGGTAGATTTTGCATGAGATGTTGTACCGTAATTTAAATATGTATGTTCTATATTGTGCTTGGTAAAGGAAACATTTGATGGTTGTCTCCAATCTTATTATATACTACATGCAGCTTTTTAGTGCCTTAAAATAACAAGTTTTAACCAGTTTACATTTCTTAGGGGCTTTGTAAGAGGGAGACCATGATCTCCAGCCAAAGCCATTTTTCTTAGTTTTTGTTGGAGTGGGGAAGGGTTGGAACCTCTGTTAGATTTTTACTGCCATCCAGGGCTCTGTTAGGAAGTGTTGGGAAATATCTCTATCTACCGACAATTATAATCCAATCAATCCGCGCTCCTACCTGTATAAACTAATGTCACCAAATTAACAGCCTCAAGTGCTATAATGATCAAATTCACTCATAACATATATTCTGCTAAGTGCACTGTGCAGAATGTATCTACTGAAAATGTTTACCAGACAAGAAGGGGAACTCTCCAACAGCAGCACAGACAGTTATAAAAATGTGTTTCTTTAGCAGAGGCTTCAACCTTATCATTTATTCTTTAATTCTGTCTCTATGCCTTTTGCAGATTTTCCCTCACATCCTGTCTGGTAAAATCATTGTCAGCAGAACAGGAAGTGAGGATAAATCTCTTTAGCAGAACCCATGATAGCACTACAGAATCAATAGGGAATCGTATCCTTCCCCACTCATTCCAAAATAAAAAGAAAAAGGTTTGGGTATGAAATACATTTGAAAGAGTATATTCAGCCAAAGCTTTTTTTTCATTTTGGATCGTGTAAGGAAGGATTAGAACACCTATTGTGTTTTGCTGTTGTAGCGGGACCCACCGTGTGATGTGCGTTAACTCTTTGCCCCCCATTTTACTATTTCTTTTTTGTATATTAAATCTTTATTCCATTTTTACATGTAACAATTAAAACACATTAACAATCTTTTCAGACACATTTCATATGCTCCATCTCTTCCATACATCTACCATGTAACCCTCTGTCATTCCACTCATTCAATCCTATTATGTCACCTTACTACCTTCAATGTCCCTATGTTCCCGAAGAGATATCTTCACTATCTTCCTCCTGAGCTAGATCCATGCGAGAGGTTCCCTTTTAATTCCCTTAAATTCCCCCCCTCTCTCTTTTCCCCCCTCCTCCCCACTCCCTCTGTGTTTTATTATCTTATGCTCCCCTTTTAATGATGATCTATATTTGTGTATATAAAGTTATAATTCCTATCTTAATATAGGTGTGATAGCGATATATATGTGTATGTATACCGTATATACTCGAGTATAAGCCGAGATTTTCA
>NW_017308064.1:210055-272516 GCF_000935625.1 Nanorana parkeri
AGGGCACACGTCAGGGATGCCCTCTGTCGCCACTGCTATTCAACCTATCCATGGAACCTCTGGCAGCACATATCCTGAGTTCCTCGGACATCCATGGCATTAAGGTTGGGAAATCCGAACTGCGTATAGCTTTGTTTGCGGATGATATACTACTTTTCACATCTCAACCTGGTGTGGATGTGGAGGCTGTTCGGACACTGTTTGCGCACTTTAAGACCTTTTCGGGTATTCGTATAAACTTTACAAAGAGTGAGATTCTTCCCCTTTCAGGGGCAACAATGGTGCAGGGAGAGGGCCCTACGCAGCTTAGAGTAGCCCATTCAGCTATTACCTATCTGGGTCTGAAAATCGGGAAAACGCCATCCTCTTTATACTATCTGAATTACCCCCCCTTAATTGACAGGATAATCAAAGAACTAGAAATGTGGGGGAGTCTCCCCCTCTTCGGGAGAATACACCTACTAAAAATGATTAGCTTCGCCAGACTCCTGTACCCCATGCAAAACCTTCCTCTTCTACTGAAGAGTGGCGACATTAAAAGACTTATGAGAGCGATGTCGCAATTCGTCTGGCAGTCTAAACGGCCAAGGATATCACACAGGAAACTGTGGTTGCCGAAGAGCGAGGGGGGTGCTAACTTCCCGAATATTAAATTGTACAACATTGCGTGTTTGCTCAGACATGCACTGGATTGGCTGTCAGGTAGCTCTATGTACTCAAATACGGACCTGGAAGGGGAACTAGAAGCGCCATGGGACTTGAAAGCGATCCTTCATTGTAGGATCCGCATGCTGCCCCTAGGCATTCGACAAAATACTTTATACAGGGACACCATCATTGCATGGCGAGAGACACGGAAGGCACTGCAACTGTCTCCATATATGTCGGTCCACAACCCGTTCTTAGGTAACCCTATGTTCTCACAAGGTGTGGATTATGCTGCTTTCCATAAATGGAGAGACAAAGGGTTATTTAACTGGCGACAATTATTCCAACCACGCACCGATCAGTCTCTCTCCTTTCAGGAACTATGTCTACAATTTAACTTACCAGGAGCAGATTTCCTGCACTTTTTACAACTTAAATCAGCCTGGAAGGAGTATGGGGGTACACCCAAGGAATTCTTCTCTTCGTCCTTTCTGGACATTCTCATTAAGGACAGATCATACTCCATTTCGACAACGTACCCCAGGCTCCAGACGCTATTTCTCAATCCTCTTTCCTCCTCAAATGTGCGAGACTGGGCAAGGGACTTTGATGACCCAGATATGCTGGATAAAATTCTCAGAGGCTATAACACAATCAGGACTATAACTCCTAATGAACTATGGAGGGAGACCCAGTTCAAGATCCTTCACAGAGCCTATGTTCCGTTCTTTCGGCCTCCGGACAACGGGGACGTGCCCGCTCCGGGGAGACCAACAACATCCATCTGCCCGAAATGTGGATGTCCCAGACCCACATTGCATCATTGCTTGTGGAGTTGTCCCTCTATATCCCGCTTCTGGACCCAAACACTCACGTACATCAACTCCGTCCTCTCCTGGCAACCGGATCTGGATCCGGCCCTTTGTCTATTCGGCTTCCTGGCGCCTTCGGGGGAGGGCCGGGGAAAGCCGCGGGGAAAGGGCATGGACTGGGCCCATCTATGCCTTCTGACGGCGAGACGGTGTATAATGAGGCACTGGAACTCTACACGGGCCCCAACGACAACAGAGGTTACTATGGATCTTAAACTCCTGATGAATAAGGACAAACTGGATGCAGAGATGCATAAAGATACCCGTTCTACGTCTTTCCTATCGCGCTGGAGGTATTTTCTTAGTAGCTCTTATTCTGTAGAGGACATCCACCAAATCATTAAGCCCTTCCGCTACACTAAATGGTACTTGACTAATGAATTGTCGAATGCCTTAGGGGTCCTGCAACTAGGCCAAGACTGACGGCCTCTCTGGAAGGCAGGTCTTGGAGTAATATGAGTACTGCTTGATTACACTCTCTGAATACTTGTTTATAGTGGGAGTACTATTAGTATTGTTCAGAATGCTCCATCTACTATGCATATGTTCCTTGATGGATTGTTATGGATTAATTATTATTGTGAAGTGATGACGTTTGTTTTAAAAATGTAAAGATTGCTAAAAATTTATAAAACATTTTTGAAAAAAAAAAAACCCCCAATCCTTATACCTCTCTGTGGGTCTAGTCCTTTAACTCCCCTCCTGTTCTAGATTTTATCCTTTCTAACTAGCCCTCCTGGGACATCACTTTGTTACCTTTCTCTACTCTTTCATAGTTCCCATACACCCCTCCTTATATCTCCCCCTCCCCCCTCTCAAGGCTCTGCTGTTTACATCTTTACTTCCATGGCCTCTCTTCCTATTCCCTTTATGTTTCCCCTACCCTTATGGTTGGCTGGTATTCCTTACTCCTTACTCCTTGGTCATTCCCTTCTAATTTACCAGAATACAGTATGCTTCTGATTCTTTAAATTCTTGCCACTTTCCCCATGTCCTAAGAAATAACTCATATTTATCTTGTTTCGTCATCACTAGCTCAACCATCAACCTGGTTGTGTCTAGTTTGGCGAACCATTCCGGTATAGAGGGGATTATATCTGTTCCCCAATATCTCGGAATCAGTGATTTAGCTGCATTCAACATGTGGGGTATTAGTGATCTCTTATACCCCCTTTCTGAGTCCTCTGTAAGGTGAAATAAACATGTCCAGGGATCTATGAGGATCTGTATGTCACATATTTGCTTAATGGTCTCCCTGACTATTTCCCAGTATGTTCTAATCTTAGGACACTCCCACCAAATATGTGCATGGGATCCAACCTCTCCACACCGCCGCCAGCATAGTCGGTCGTTTGTATTATGTATCCTGTGTAGTTTCTGTGGGACATTGTACCACCGTGATATCAATTTATAGTTCGTCTCAAGTGTATTGGCGTCAATAGATGTTGATGTGACTAAGCGTAGCATTTTCCTTTCCTCCTCTTGTGTAAGCTTTCGGTTAAATTCCTTTTCCCATTTATCTAGATATATAGGGGATGAGCTATTTTCCTTTGTGTTTATAAATTTATAAAAAAATGAGAGGGAATGCTTTGGTGCCATTGAGGCTCCCAGAATGGTTTCTAGTTCCGTTAGGTCATTATCTATTCTCAGAGGTTTAGGTAGAGTTTGCATAAAATGCTGAATTTGCTGATGTCTCCACCAATCTAGGGGGTATGGCCCCCACTTCTCTCTAAGTTCTAAAAGAGAGCATATTCCCTTGCCTGACAGAATGTCCTTTACTTTTAAATTGGGGGACCTACACCACTTTACAAAGGCAGGATCTTCTCTTCCTGGAGGGAAATATTAATTCCCTATTAGCGGTATTAAAATCGAATTGTACAACCACCCCAATCTCCGGTATAACCGGTCCCATGTCCTCATAGCCTCATAGTTGAAATCGTTAGTGGTAGCGTGTTTGGCGACAGGCATCTTTTGGATGGTGGTATCCAGATTGTGCTCGATAGAGGGGTCTCGCTATATACTGTCTCCAACGACGCCCAACTTTTCTGTCCCATCCAGAATGTCCAATCTACTATTCTTACTAATTGGGCCGCCATGTGATATGTCCTAAAGTTTGGGAGGGCTAAGCCTCCCTCCTGTCTCGCCCTGCTCAAGGTCTTCCCGCATATTCTATGTCTTCCATTCTGCCAAACGTATTTAGATACAACCTTCTGTAAAATTTGAAAAAAAATCCTAGGTATCTCAATAGGTATCATCTGAAATAAAAACAGTATTTTTGGGAGGGTCATCATCTTAATTGCGTTGATTCTCCCCACCCATGATAGCGTTCTCAAAGAGTAAGATGCCAGATTTGATTTAATTATGTTTAACATCGGGACATAGTTTTGTTGATATAGCTCCTTAGTTTTAGATGTTAAGTTAATTCCCAGGTATTTAAGTGTCTTTTGTTTCCATCTGAAGGGAAAATACGGAATCAGAGCTTGTCTTTCCTTTTCTGGTACCGTTATGTTTAAGATCTCCGATTTATCTAAATTGATTTTAAAGTTTGAGAGCTCTCCGTAAACTTGTAATTCTCTCAGTACCTGGGGCAAAGTTGTTCTAGGGTATTTTATATATAATAAAATATCATCTGCATATGCTGCGATTTTAACTTCCCCCGCTTGTGTCTCTATTCCCTGGATGTTTTGATTCAAACGAATCGTAGCTAACAGGGGTTCAAGGGAGAGAGCAAACAGAAGCGGGGATAGGGGGCATCCCTGGCGTGTACCGTTGTATAATGTGAGTTCCTGTGACAGGGAGCCGTTGATTCTCACTTTTGCTTTTGGATTATCATACAGGGCAACTATCCAACTCCTCATCCGTTCCCCCACCCCCAGTGTGGTCAGTGTGTTAAACATGAAACTCCAGTCTACTCTGTCAAAGGCCTTTTCTGCCACTGACAGCAGTATGACTGGTAGTCCCTGTCTCTTTGCCACATGTATTAAAGATATGGTCTTGAGGGCGTTATCTCTCGCTTCTCTTCCTGGTATAAAACCCACTTGGTCTGTATGTATCCATGATGGGATAAAGGGGCGTAATCTATGTGCTAATATTTTAGCATAAATCTTTGTGTCTACATTCATGAGGGAAATTGGACGGTAACTTGCACATAGACTTGGATCCTTTCCTGCCTTCTCAATTACCGTTATATGTGCCTTCAGCGCTTCAGTGTGCATTTTGGAGTTTTCTCCTATTGAATTTACATATTGACAGAATGGTTGACCTAAAATATCCTGGAACCTTTTATAATACAGCAAAGTGAATCCATCCGGGCCAGGACTTCTACCTGTCGGGGTTGAGGCCACTGCCCTTTTGAATTCCTCAGATGTAATATCTGTTTCTAATGCGTTTAACATATCTGGTGGCGTTATTGGGAGTCTTGCCTGTTTTAGGTATGCTTTAATTTTTTCTATTTTTCCCCTTCCCTGAGTGGGTTTACCCTGCTCAGGGGGCCCTTTCACCTGATATAATTCTTCATAGAAATCCTGAAATGTCTCCGCGATTTCAGTTGTGGAATGTACTATAGCCCCTGTTTTAGTTTTGACTTTAGCTATATACGTAATGGTTTGTTTAGTTTTAAGTGCCTTCGCCAGAAATTTACTAGGTTTATTCCCCACCTCACAGTGTTGTCTTTGGGTTATGTTAAACGCCCGCTTGGTATCCGCCTCCAGTATTTCTTTTAATTGTTCTCTCTTCAGGGTTAATTCCCTGAGAGCTCCCGTGTTGAGGGTTAATTTATGGGTTGTTTCCAACTGTTGGATTACTTCTAGTAATGTTTTTATATCTTTAGTCCTCTCTTTCTTCCGCTTAGCTCCTATTGCGACCAGTTGGCCTCTGAGGACTGCTTTGTGTGCCTCCCATACAATTACCGGTGATATCCCCTCAGTTACATTCTCCTGAAAATACTGTCTTACTGCCCATTCCAATTCCTGGATAACCGATTTATCATGTAGCAAGGAGTCGTTCAGCTTCCAATTGTATTGCTTCCCCATTGATTTATTTATATTCAGTACTAGTTCAACCGGAGCATGGTCCGAGACTGTCATGGGGAGAATATTTACAGACCTCACCGACTCTATTGCCACATGATCGATCAGCATCCAGTCCAGTCTTGAATACGAATCGTGCAACTGGGAGTAGTAGGTGTAATCCCGTTCCTTTGGGTGTAGTATTCTCCAAATGTCCACTAGTTGGTGTTTACGCAACACTCTGCTCAATCGGGTGAGGTGGGAGATATAGTTGCGTACTCTTCCCGATGATGTATCTAGCTTGGGGTCTATGCATAAATGAAAGTCCCCTGCCATTATCAGGGTGCCTTTACGTATTTCCCCCAACCTCGTCAGTATTTTTAACAGAAAGGGGACTTGCAGCCGGTTTGGCGTGTATATATTCACCAGCGTGTACTCCTTCCCGTTAACAAATACTTGTAGAAATAAAAATCTGCCCTCTGTATCCACCAGTCGAGCATGTACCTGCACACACATATTTCTCCTGAATCCTATTGCTACCCCCTTCGATCGATTGTTATTCGAGGGACTGTAAAACCATTGAGGGTAATCTCTTGAGCCCAAGTATGACATTGATGTATGTGAAAAGTGTGTCTCTTGTAGAAAGATAATATCTGCCTCGTGTCTTTTCATTTCCTTTAAAATCTGATATCTTTTGGCTGTTGCATTTAGACCCCTTACATTGTAGGAAATTACTTTAATAGTTGCCATATAATTCTCCTAAACGATTTTCCCTGTTCTCTTCTTGAGTCGATTCTCCTGATCTTCCACCCTGTATGACACCATTCTATTAGTTATCCCAGCCATTCTATTCTGTTCCTGCAGCTCTTTGATAGCTTTAGAGTGTTGATCTAGTCGTTCCTCCGTGTCCTCTACCCTCTTTAGTACTTGAGATAATTCAGTTCTTATGGTGGTCAAGTCAGCTTTTATTGACTCCTCCATGTGTTTTAACAAATGTATCAGTTCGTTTTTCGTAGGGAGGGACTGTGCTAATGCATACAATGAGGTATCAGTACCTTGCTGAGAGTCCTCCGATGTCCCGAGGTTGCCGGTGAGATGAGTCGTCCGTCCGTGGTGGGTATCGTTTGGTCTCCAGTATGCTCTCTGCCATGCTCCGGAAGTGGAACTCCGTCTGCTGCTAGTGCAGCCTCTCTCTCGTCGCGTCCGCAGTGGCCTTGCACCGTTGGTTCCGGGGCCCATAGACGCCTAATCGCCCCTGTCTTCGGGGTTTTGGACGCGGCCGATTTGTGGGCTTTTCTTCCCCCCATGATTTGGGCTTAGTCTAGGCTTTGTCTAGGGCAGTCAGACCTGTATAATCCGTTTTCAGTTCATTCAATACGGCGTAGGGGGATTCTGTCGGAGCTGCAGCTACTCACGATCTGCTGCCGCCATCACAGACAGGCTCCCCCATTTTACTATTTCTGTGCCAAAACTAATGTTTTTGACCATTTCTCTGACAGCTCTGTTTCTCTGAAATAACTAAATTGTTTGTCTATTCCTCTGTCACTTGGACAAGCAACGTGGAACCTATGGTCCATTCATATTGGGCTCTCAGAGATCCTATGCCTTACAGGGTAGAACATAGAGACATCACCCTCTTTAGGACACCTTGGCATACGATCCCAGCACGGCCTCCTAAGGCATAAGGCATAATAAGGCATGAAAGTTTTCTGAAGAATTATTAACTGTACAGACAGCTATGCAGGGTAGTGGCGGTACATGTTTGAACAATTACAAGAGTCCTTAATGAGAGAGGTTTACTAAAAGTAGAGAATTAGTGAGAGACCTGCACCTTAGTGATGGGTGTATAGTTAGTCTTACCACCCTAAGTTCATATGCTTACCCCCAGAGGGGAAGCTCAATTGGTAGAGGTCTCCTGGCTACATTGCCCCTGGGTCCATGCTTGCTTCTTCCCACCAACTATCCAGCCATTAAGCCAACCTACTAATATAATGGTCCAAAGACTTTCCTGAGTGGCAGGGCACAGTTGCCCAGCAGCCTGAGGCAGGTGTTCTATTAAAAGGATGCTATATACCTGCCCAGACTGCAGACTGTATTACTACAAAGTAGCAGCATCTTGTAGTGATTCAGGAAACCTCAACAGAGGCACTGCCCGAGCTACACTGCTATCCAGGGCTCTAAGAGCAAGCATTGCCCTCAATTACTGTCCCATTGACAATAGTTTCACTGGACAGGAACTGAGGTTAAATTTGCAACAGGAACAGAGAAACTCACCTCAATAGGACAAATGCTGTAATTGATGAAAAGCAATGCAATGCAAAACAGGTCAAACACAGCCTATTATCTGTCATGTACACTACTCCATTGAAGTTGATAGGCATTTGCTGTCATGTATTTGTATTTCAAAAACAGAAAAACAACACCTGTGTACTTGAGCCCAGTTTCTAACCCCTCTCCACTCTAATAAAAAAAGGGGGTGAGTGTTTTTGTTGGCCTGTGTCCTTGTTGGATTGATTCTCCATCACTTCCTTTGCTAAGAGTAAATTAGGGGTAATCTCTAGACATGTAAACATTTGTTTCATTTTGGATTTATTCACATTTTTATTTATTTCGTTTTTCTAATTTCACATCCGAAATTCGATTTGTTTTGTCATTTGGATCTATCCGAAGTTTAATTTCAGAACGATTCGAATTTTCGTTTTGAAACAAAGTCACATGACCTTTCCTGTAGTGCAACCCCCAACAGCCCAAAAAATCTGATTGGGCATTGAAAAGTCCCACGTCTGATTTAGTTTGGAAATTCAGACGTCGCAGAACTTCATTAAACAAACATTCGGATTTGTTCCCATTTGGACACATTCAAATTGGGAAATTCTGATGCATCTGAATGTCCGAATTTAACGAAATTTGTACGAATATCCATCAAGAACACCCTTTCCCTCCCCCAGCTGACAGCCCGCCCACCGGCTGCCTCCCACCTAGCTGATAGCTCGGCTCCCCTCTCTTCGAGCCTCCTCAGGAAGCGAATAATGTAGGGACGGTCCTGAGTCAGATTCAGCAGTATGATGTTGTCTTCTCAAGGGAGATATTATTCTAAAAGAGTAGACAATTTGAACTTAGCAAACTGAATGCTCACTTAGCTGAACACCCAATTGAAAGGGTAATTTAGCAAAACAGAATTATACCTTGCACACGATTGGATAAATAAAATGAAAATAGCTTCCCTTTATTCACTAAACTAAGTGGACATTCGCTACCCTTTTAATAAATCAGTCCCAATGTCTTAATTATCGTTATATACTAGCATATGCAGTCTAGAAAACCTATGTATGAGAAAATGTGCATATAATAGAGCTTGTATCTACTTTTCATAATAAATAACCTGAAACCAAAAACAGACTACATAAGTGAAAGCAAGGAATGGGAAATTCATGTTGAAATCTTGCAATTTTTTTTCCAAAGGAAATATGAATATGGCTGTTTTGCCTTCACTAATATTACCATCTTTGCTGTATTTGTAGAACACAAATGTGGCAAAAATCAATTTTGTAAAAAACATTCACAATTTATAAAGACTTTTCAACGTGGCATCAATAATTTTACTTGGCTATGCTCTATTTTTCCTCAATCTAATACAGTATTTACCCTCTTTTACTTTTTTTATATTGCAACTTTTTATGTCAACATATAAACTGGAGAAAACGTGAAAAAGTAGGGTAAAGTTTGCAACTAAATAGGGCAAAGTGCAGAGAGACAAAACATTCCTTGATAGACCTCAGGAGTGCCTTGAAAATTTTGTGATGGTAGGACTCTGATGTGAAGGGGGCTTCTTATATAAAACAGGCTCCTGATATAAACGGGGAACTGTGATGTTAAAGGAGGTGGCTCTGATATGAAAGGGGGCGTATGATGTGAAGGGGGACAATGATGTGAAAAGGGTGGCTATGATGTAAAGGGGGGCTCTTGATTTGAAGGGGTGACTTTGATTTAAAACCACACAAAATCAATTTCAGAATGGGGCGCCTCAAGATTTTGTATACTTTTAAAGATGTTGTGACTAAAAAAAGGTTGAGAAACACTAGTCTATATAAATAGGCTCCTATCTGTAGCTGCACTACAAAACATAAGAGGATCTCTCTCCTAAATAACTTTTAGAATGAATGCACATAACAAAAACCCAAAGCAAACCCAGAGCATTGTGTGCATCACATATATCAATAAGAAGGAAATATTCTCTAGTAAGTCTGTAAGGGAGCTAGCCAAATGCTGAGATATTATAGCTCATTGACTGCTCTGCTTTATACCAGTCAAATGAAAAAATAAAAACACCTTCAAAATCAGAATTGTGTATGAATACATACGCTACAAAACTATGAGTAAAATAAATAGAAAAGAAAAAGAAATAAAGAAAACAGCTGGTTCTCTTATTTGGAAAGCTGGAACATAAAAGGCTCCTGCAAATCTGTACTTAAAAACATGGCAGAATATTCTATTTTCCACTAAGGACTGTTTGGGCACAATATATAAACACAATATATAAAGAAGAACAAGACTTATTTTTCCACAGCAACCAATCAGATAAAAATTTTCAGGAAAGATTTACAGAGTGTGATAAAGTAACTTCAGTCCATTGTCCTGACTTTTTGATACATTTTCTGACTCCAATTGTTGTATTAGCGATTTATCTCTTGCTGAGACCTCTATGCCTGGCCTCTATAAGCAGATGTAATCACTGCGGGCAATCCTTATCAGATAGCTGAACTTACCAAATACCTTTTCATCCACAGAATGCTTTATTGTGTGCAGCAGGTTACAGCAGATGAATGCATAGACAGTATTTGAAAGTCAAGGATGATAATGTTTGCAAGCTAGCATGTACATGTGGCCCTGCTATTGGCAGCCATGACACTAAACGACTAGATGAAGAAGAAGGGCGGTACATTACACACAAGGGGAGGGAGTTCAGAAAAACATGGTGCGATAACCAAAATGCCCACAAGATGGCAGTATGCTCATCAGCTATACTAACACCAAAGATAATGGCTTAATGAAAATGAACTATGTGATTGTCATTTCAAATTAATACAAACAGCAACTATGACTATAAACTGTGTGATATCTGTGTAACAGCACAATAAAAGCTGTCCAGCAAATGTGGCAGTGAGAGAGCTGGAAAGAATCTGTAACAGAGGCAGAGGGGCTTTCAAATAAAATAAAGATCAAATCACGCATTTTGTGGTGCCTGATCTTACTTAGGGCCTTTACAGAGAGGGGAACAGAAGTGGTTTTTCTGAATAATAATTGTGGTGTCTACTCTTTGGCAGGCCATTTATCTTTAACGTTTAATGCTGTGTAGTCAAGTTTAGTTTATACATCCATCTAAATATATATATATTTTCTAATATTTTTTTTTAGGTTCAAAGGTCAATTTGGGAATTATATTAGCAGCTCTTCTACATTGTACAGTTCTTCTTCAATGTACAATTTCTCCATGTACAATGTACATGGAGAAAGGTATATTTAGGTCAACTCGTACTTTAAGAATGTCTAGTTCAAATAAAAATGTCATAAAAAAATAAATAACTTAAACTACAACTTTGGGCTCTGCTACTCACCTTGTGTATTTTATGCTTGTTCTATTTTATACTTATCTTTTCTAGATGACTTTAGGTTGGTCATGTTATAGTTGTTAGGCTTGTTAAGATTGAATAAAGACACAGGTTCATCGAGTTCAACTTTTGGGTTGTGTGTGTTTTGTGTGTGTTTGAGTTACTAAAATTACCTGTGCCCCTATATACTGTATCTTGCTCACTGAGAAAGGTATCTAGACAGTTATTGAATGATTCCATACTCTCAGCTGATACCACTGTCTGCGTAAGAGAATTCCACAATTTTACTGCTCTCACAGTAAAGAACCCCCTTCGCTGTTTAAGATTAAACCTTTTCTCTTCCAGTTTCAGATGGTGGCCTCCTGTATTATTGGCTGAACTAACAGCAAATAGTTTATTACTGATTATCCCATCACCATTAAACAATTTCTATGTATGGAGTGAACAAGTTTAATGCATGCAGCATTTCCTCGTAAGTTAGGCCTTTATTAGCTTTGTTGCCCTTGTACTCTCTCCAGCTCAAGGACATCCTTTCTGCGGATCGGTGATGAAAAATTAACCCCATACTCAAGATGTGGCCAGTGTTTTGTACAGGGGCAGAATTGTGGATTTGTCTTTAGAATACTACATCCCCTTTTTTTATACATGATAGTACCCTGGTCCACTTATTTGCTGTTGCCTGGTATTGCATGCTGTTACTAAGGCGACAGTCCACTCGGACTCCCAAATCTCTTTCCACCTCTGATTCCCCCAGTGGGATGCCCATTAATGAGCATCTTACTTGCGTATTTTTAACTCCAAAATTCACAACCTTACACTTCTCAATATTAAACCTCATCTGCTGTGTGCCCACCCCCATATTTTATCCAAATCTTCCTGTAATATTTATATGTCTTCTGTCGAGTTTATCACCCTACAAATTTTGGTATCGTCAGCAAAAACTGAAGTATTGCTCATAATATCAGTCCCAATATCATTGATAAACAGGTTGAACAGCATGTGACGTGCAGGGGCTGCTTCCTCTTCGGGTTTTCTCACAGCGGTGGGAGGTGTTTGATAATGCAGAGAGCAGTACTGATGTGATGATGTCAGTGCTGCTCTCTGCATTAATACAATGTGATTGAAGGGCATCATTGTGACACCCTGAACTCACAGTAAGTCCTCAGTCTTCTGCCCGTCGTCATTCAACCAAAAAAACTGAGGGAATTTTTCGAGCAGGGAAAAGGTACTGTGGGGGACAGCGCCAGAAAATAAGTATTACAGCCAGAGCTGCTTTATTTTTTAAACTCACATTTGTTTATATTTTTAACCTGGAGATGGGATTTAATATTACTTACAAGTGCAGATACTAAGTATAAAGTACTAGTGCATACCCTTTATTCTTTAGATTGGGCCTTCAGAGCACTCTTACAGCACCCTAAATCTTCTTCAGTAATATTGTCCATTCATGGAACTCTAGGACTATCAATACGTCACAGCAGGCATTGCATTGTCAGCGCAGGCATTGCATTGTAGCTTGTATGTGAGGCTTCTTATTGACAATTGCTCTTTAAACCACAACTCTGGGCTGGAGTAAAGCAGAGTTCACTTGCCTGATCTCCGCTCCATTGCAAACCTCATGGAAAACCCTTTATGCCATTGTGACATGCCTTCAAAAGGAGCTGAAGCACTCCACTCCTTTCAGAGTGTCTCTACTTCTCACAATCATCATTTCTTCGAGATGCATAAGCACTTAGAAGACCTGGACAACCCTGAAGGGTGAGGGGCCTGCCTAAGACTGCAGTCCAGGACCATCTTTACTCAGCACTACTCTCCATTTTCAATAGCTTGCTATTGAATGCATCAACAGGTAACCCAGAAGTCATGATACTGACCCACCCAGAGATACCATCTACTGCCTGGTAAGCTTTTAACCTAAGGAGAAAATCTTTCAGAATGCTAGGGCCTGAGAGCAGCTGTCCTGCAATGGGACCCCCATACAGATTTACCAGGATCTCTCTCAGATAACTCCCCAACATAGGCGTTCATTCAGAACCTGGCTCAACATTATCCAAGAGTGCAATATAACACTGCAATTTCCATTTGACCTTTTGATCTCTTAAGCAGGACACAGGGCCCTCCTGCGCACTCCCAGCATATCAGCATTACTTCTGCTCCCAACTCTGCATTCTTATGCTCCCAGAATTGTACAGCATATTTCCAGCCTTTAGAATAATAGCACGGGCCTGCTAACAACCCGCCAATGAGATCTCCAGAACAGCGAAACCATCACCATGATTGTGACAACCATTAGGAGGCTTAATGACATGCTCATATGAGAGCAGAGATTTCCCTACATCATTCACTGGGGGGATCTCCAGGGCTTTGTCCAGCATTGAGACAGCCGTAAGATAAGTGACTTACCTGTTCTTCCTTACCCAACTTAACTGTTCTGCCTTCCCGTCTCACACATTCCTCCGCTCCATGTTATTCCCCCTTCTATACCCTACTACCTAAGGATCAAGCCGCATTATGCAGTCCATGCTCTTGTCTTGAACCATGACAATCCTATCAGGCACCGATCCTACCAGGCACCGACCACCCACTGCCATAGATCTGTATTCATTCTTTCAAGCATATGAGGTATTACCCCCTGATGTCTTCTCCATACCTCTTGTGTAATTTAGATATCCTGTTTACAGCATTAAGCTGCGGCCGAAAATCAAAGACACAGTAAACCCTGCTGTCCTCATAAGATCTTAGAAACTTTGCTCCCTGTCCCAAACCGATGGAAGAGAGGGCAGATTCCCGGTTTATCTGCTCATACTCACCCATCACTTCATGGCTAATCAGGTTAACGTACTATGCTGTGAAGCTGTCAATTGCTAAACAAAGTTGTTAAGGTAATTTACATTCTATGTGCTTTGCATAATTGACACTAAAGGCAGGAGACCCCTACAGACAATAAGGTACAGCACACAATTTTACTTAACCCCTTTAAAACATCTCTGTCACACCCCAGTGCGATTTAGATATCCTCAAATTCAACTAGCAATTTATGAGCCTGATGAAGGGACCTTTGCAGCCCTGATATGTTGCCATCCTTGTGACAATATGTGTCAATAAAATAAGTTTGCTTGGAAACAAACCGGTATGCTGGTCACATCTTCTTTCTTCATCCTTCTAGAGGGGTCTGACCTCCACAAAACCTGTTGGGTACTGCTTACCCTCCTATTTATATAGGCCACTGAAACCAACTATGCCCATGCCACATCTAATCTCTACACAGGCTCAAAATTGTAGTGAAATCCCAAAGCTGCTGACACGTACAGTACTCTCTTCCACTTCCCACCTTTTCTCTAGTGGTAGTTTTTTAAACCAGTCCTTGAAGCATTTGTGCAAGCACAAGCTGTTCAGGCTGATACAGAAATGTGCAGAGCACATCTCCATATTAAGCCTTGATTCCACGGTAACTTTACCCAGTGCGGATTAAAATACAACAATCGACAGTTTTAACTCAAGCTACATTAGTTGGAAATAATCTAGTTTCCAAGATACTGAAGTGAATACACCAACATGCAGTTAAATTGGTAAATGGCATGAGATTTAGTTTAACTCTGATAGAAATTCTGCAGAGTCTGCAGGGCAAGTCTGCATTAAATAAGGGATCCACACTAGAAATTAGTTTGGTCAGGGTATAAAAGGCCTTGGCAATGAGGGGACTAGGGTTCACCCCATTACCGACAGATATCCATGAAAAGGCAAATAGTCAGTTTTTTGGCAAACAGCATGCTCATTCTTCTTCTGAGCCCTGCTGGAAATCTCATCATACCCCACATATAGATGAATGGCTCTTAAATTTTACCTACAGATCATCATTATAGTTCATGCATAGAACATCATGAGACCGCATCTAAGATTTCTCATGACATGTATAGCAGTAACTATGCATTTTGCTTTGAAATCAGTCAGTGAAATGCTAATTCTACCCAAGAATCACTGCAACTTATATTTGAGAATGTGCTTTGGGAAAACATTAATTTTGCTGCAGGGTTATACTTTTACTGTTGCTTTTAGAAAATGCAACGCTTAGGATCTGATTGACTTACTCGTATCAGGAAGTGGGAATCTTCTGGAGGACTCTGGCAGTGCTCAAGAGAGACTATAAGTGAATAATAGTAAAGGTGAGATCTGTTGCCTTATGCTTTCATTATTTGGTAGCATTTCTAGTTTACACATTTTTGCCAGGACACAGGTTCCCTTTAAGCCATAAAACACATGCAGGATGCTCAGCCTATTAGTTCATCACAAGGCATTCATCCAGATTTTGTTACTGTTCACCATGACATGCCTCTGCTAAAATCCACTTTGCTATTTGGTATGCTAGAAACACAATTTTGCCCAAGATGTCAGTGTTGATCTTAAAGCTGGTGTGTCATCTTCTGATGCCATTTACGCTCACATCCCTTCCATTCTCACTTAATATCCCCCCACTTTGCCAATGTGTACCCAACTCTCCTACTAAACCCCCCACATCTCCCAACTCCTGTGGCCCTCTTCCTGCTCTGCTCCCACTGTTTGCCTGTGTCCTTCAAGGCTGACTATTAACCTCCTGCATATATAATTGCCCTACTTATAAATTGGGTGGGAGCTTATATTGAGATGGATTGGGGATACCTGACTGAATAGATGATATGTGTCAGTAGTTATATTTCCCAGAACACAAAATTACCGACAACAAGTTGTTCTCTAGCAGTGGGATGGTCGGGTGCATTGTACCTGCATTTGGCTTAAATTTGTGTTTGCCATGTCTTTTTATATATATATATAGATATATATATATATACTGTATATATAGACAGACAGACAGACTCAATATATATTTTCTCTCTCCAGTAATTGTTAGATTTGTACATTGTTCAAGAGCTTTCCAAGGTTTCTGTTGCAATATAATATATCTACATGGATGTGAGTTTTTTTCCACTGAGATACATGAAAGGGATAGAAGTTAGAGGATGAGACAACAGATAGATGCAGATTCTACAGTGCACACAAGACAATGTGCATGATATTAATAAACCAAAAGGCTGTATTATTCACTTCAAAGCTCAATTTGGCTCCTCTGGCTTGATAGCTTTTGTAAAGTGAGACCCTTGCTTGAATCAATACTGCTATCATTTCACAAAATGACTGTGGTTTGCACAGAAAACGAGCCATAAATCAACATCACACACAACCAACCCAAAGAAATGCTTTTTACTGGTAGGATTTTGGTGCATTGTGTTTAAGAAAAGGACAGATGCAGCTATTCCTATATCTTCATATTTTGGTGTGTTATGCTGTCACTGATTCAGAAACTCAAAGGCTTGTATTTAATGCAGAAGACTAAAGAAACCATAGCAGCAAGCACATTTAGCCCTAAGGAGGGGGCTGAGTTATCTGTGGGTCAACTGTAATGAACGGCAAGATATCTCAGATGTCTACATTGCTTGCAAATTGCTGTACCTGCTGCTTCCACTTATGAGGTAGAGCCGACAGGCTACACCCAACATGGCCAGACTCCCCCTAGTGCTTGAGATACAACATACCCCATTGGCAGCACATGAAGTTGCTCCATTATATGACCAAAGTGCCACTTTCCCACAGAACAACCTCTGCAGCCCATTGGATGGTCACCACAGTTCCCCCATATACACACAAACTTATTGTTGCTCCTGTTTATTCCTGGGCTTCCTTTATTCAGTCCTCAGTACTAAGCTTGGTACTACTTTAGTTCACAAAGGATATGAAGCAAATGCCAGATACACCAGTCCTCTCTGCACACACAGACATGGCCAAGGTGCTGAGTACCACATCATCTCACTCTCTCTGTCTTCATCCCAGTACATAACAGACATGGAATGTCCAGTTTGGAGTGGATTGCAGCTTTACTTTAACATACCTTATGAGCAAACAAACTTGTCATTACAAGGAGGTATTTGCAACATGGTGCAAACAGGGACACATTCGACCAACTTCACTCAGGGCCATCGCGTCAGGGGCCCACAGCACAATGCCTGCAGCAAACCCCCTAGTAACACCCCGCTACACACTACATTCACTGAATAGATGCCAGGCATTGCATAAAGTTGTTGGGATGTGTTTGGAGTTCTCAAAAATAAATGCATACAGTATATGTACAGAGTACTCAGATAGACATCAGTAATTCTTACAGATAATATGTGTCGAACTTCGCTCCCACAAACACTAGACTTAAAGTAGATCTAAGACCAAAAATTATTTTAGTTTTGGATAAGGGTGGGTTTGCAACCCATTGGGGAGATTGTCCTTCACTTGCAATCCTATAGCCACAACAGTTAGTTTGAAATCCCTCTAGAGTAAGGAAAATCCCTGGTGGTCAGCAGTGTCACCAAAACTAGTGTCTCCTTTGAACGTTTTCCCATCTATTCCTGTTCTGGTCACAACCCAACATTTGGGATTCTCTTTCACTGACGTTTCTAAATAGAGAGAGTTAATTTCCCTAATGGGTACACAGGCAGCAATAAAAACCTGACAGTTCTTTTAAGCGCTCTCCATGTGATCTAAAACAAAAAAAATTATGTTATAGATTCAGTTGCACTTTAACAGGTATCTGTGTTTAGCAGCAGTCCACTATTCAGATGAGACTTTTATGCCATTACTCTTATTATCTGGAGTAATGCTAATGTGTACAATGTAATGCTAAATTAACTATAGGTTCTACATTATGAAAATCGTTACCAGATTGCAGGCAAAGAGAAGTGCCAATAGCTCTATGCACCTTTAAATATAAGGCACGGGAATATTTGTTTTCCCCGGCATTCCCCTTGCAATGGTAGCATAACTAGGGGATTTGTAAATGTTTCTTTGCCTATTCTTATATTTACCCCCCCAAAACATCCCAGGACAAATTGATTTTAATAGAGCCCAGCAGCCCCTTGTTTCCACAAGCTCAAACTTCGCAATGTTAATTATCATATATAACACAACCAACCTGATAAAAAGTCCAGCAACACAATCAGCTGTTGCCACGATATAAGGGGTCTTTTCAGGCATAGACTCCATTTCTTAGCTGTGCCACCCACCTCTTCAGTGTTCCAACAGTTCCTGTAGCATACTGTTGTTATAATTTTGTATTTAAAAGGTGAGTGACAATATGTTCATCACCTGTTGGGCACCCATATTCCAGATGAGGTGCTATGCATATTATAACTGGAACTTACTGGCCTGTACTGGACCTCCCTTGTATATAACGCAGCCTGAACCAAGACCGTCACATCAGAACAGAGAACCTACAAGTGTTCAAAGAGGACCTTACTGCTGGTGAGGACAGACCAAATCGGTTCATTTATCAGCATAGCAGTCAAGGTATGGGGAGACCTGATAAAAGTTAGGCTTTAGTTGACTTCATTAGCACCTGTTTCTTGGCCACTGACATATAATCCTATTTTTTTATTTTTGAGTACGCAATTACGTTATCTCTGCCAAAGCTTGAGAAGTTTTATTTATTGCACAAAATAGGACACATATGTTTAGACACCACATGGACTGTGTTCCACCAATATTATTATTCGTTTTACAAATGTAAATTTAATGTTTTCTTTACTCCTCTAAAATTTTTAGATGTTTAAGAAAATTGGCTGTAACTACTAAGAGCAGAGTTAGTAGAGGTCTTTTAGGCTATGCCTCAAACATGAAAGCATGACTGATTTTCCCTAGAAATACATTGTACAGCAGTGGGTTAATCCATTAAGCTGGTGTGCACCAGATCTGTATCCTGTTCTTCCCTGCTGGTACAATATATAAATCAATATTTAACTATCATGTAACAATACAGTGGTCTATACACTTCCTTTCAATTCCACAGTACTCTACATGTTAACTAATGGTCTTTAGTAATAGAATACCCGAAATTACATAAGAGCCATGTTACTATTCAATTCCTAGAAAAGAGAACCACGTTTCTATATTGTAAAATAGATTCTATGCTTTTCATGACACTTTAAAATTATCCTAACATTTATTTCTAGAATACTAACATTTTGCTTAAATTTGGTTTCCATCTAGCCTGGTGCCCAGCATGTGACCCACTGTGCTCTAGACCTCTAATCAGGGCTATGGCACAGCAGGCTGCTTGTTTAGTTACAGCAGCTGTGGCAGGCTTTATTGCTGAAACTGCCAGCTGTCAGTGACAGCCCGAGTCCAGCATTAAGCCCAGTAGATTAATTGATCATTCCCCGGGCTTCTGCTCTTGCTACGGAAGGCTCCATAGAAGTATCCAGTAGCAGAGCACTGCAAAGCATTATGTTTACATAGGAAGTGACTTCACATGGGATGTAATATGTAGTATTTCATATTTACCTTAAAAGATAAATATATTAATAATTGGATATTATAATCCTGAGCATGATAAATAAAGAAAAAAAAGATATACAAAACCACTATACATACACAGTATGTAGGCAAAGGATACACAACAAACACGCTCCTGGTTACAAGGACCACTATACATTCTATTTAAAGGATCAATTAAAAAATCAGTTTGCAAATATGATATATTGAAATATTTTTATCTGAACCCATGAACAGTTACAAGGACCACTATACATTATCTTTAAAGGATCATGTACAGAAAATCAGTTTGCAAATATTAAATATTATAATATTTTTATCTGTACCCATGAACAAAAAAATACAAGTCTAATATTAGACATGCCTGCGTGGGTCAGGATGATGCAAAGACAAGTGTCTGTGGTGTACTGGTAGCATACCTCCCAATTTTATGAGATGGGAAAGAGGTCCAACTTTTAGAAGACACGATGTAGGCAAAGGATATACCCCTGCCATGCCCCCAGTTACAAGGACCCTAAAAATGTACAAATAATGATTGGTTGAACCCACAGGTGCTTTTTTTAATCACTCACACTTTATATTGGCTTTTCAAAATAGCAAATGTAATAATCTAGAGATTGGATAAAGACTTTAGTACATTTTAATACTTTTACCCATTAAATCATACATTTTTTTATACAGGTCTACACTTCAGACCATAAAGAGGAATGATTGACTGGGAAAGAGAACAAAGAGATTTGGTTTCCAAAGAGGGACATTCCCTCCCAATCAAGGACAATTGGGAGGCATGGTGGTGGTGGTGGCCAAGGCCTCTCCTGGTTCGGCATCAGCCAGCTGCACTCTTCATTCAGGACCTAAATGTGCACTCTGGCATTTCTGCCTTGCATGGATTCCTGCAATAGGAGTTTTATTTTTGGTGGGGCTAATGAAGGCTTGCCCCTTCAGAAATGACACAGAACGACATGGAGAAATAAACAGCAATTTCTTCAGAACAGGGAAAAAATACATCTAAAATACTTGCAATATATAGTTACGTAGAGAGGGTTGTTTTTTTCTTAAAGGAGAACTATGAGATGAGTGATTTCCACTCACCTCATAGTTCTAAGCCGACCTGTGACAATGAGACTGTCACAGGTCGGCTCAGTAGATCGAGAGGTGAGGGAACACATACCGGGTTCCCTCACCTCAAGGGTTACAATTTAAAAGTTAAATAAGGAAACCAAGAGGGGGATTTATCAAAACTTAAGCAGATAAAATCTGGAGCAGTTGCTCATGGTAACCAATCAGCTTTTCAAAGCTTAACTGAGCAAACAGAAGAGAGAAGCTGATTTTATTATTCTATTAGAATAATAGAAATATAATAGCGCCATTGGAACCACCATTAGGTAGCTAAAGCATTACGTATTTTTTAGTGCATGGCAATGAGTGACTTGGCAATATTAATTAGATTAAATGATAATTAGTTTACATTTTTAATTAATAACCACTTCCCAATGGCATAATGATTATAAAAGCGGGTAGGCCTTAATGCCTGGTTGCCGGATATAGGCATCCATGGGGCTCCACTGTTGTGTGCTGAGTGCGCATTTGCCCCCAATGATGTCATCACTGTGACAGCCAATCACAGCAATAAAAATTAAAAAATGCAACACTCTACAAGATTTTTAGTGGAATATAAAAGTCTTTATTCACGAGAAAAAAACCGCACACTGCCCATAACTCCCCTCCTCTATCGTCAACCTCTAACACATTTAAACATTTAAACTTAGTCATGAAGATCTTTATCACTAAGCCTATGACTCCATTACATTGGTGGAGCAGTAAGCTTCACCACTAGTTTAAAAAAATTTCACCTTTTGCCCTCTTTCTGTTTTATCACATCAAGAAAGCATCACCTTATTATATTTATCATATTTGTAAAGGAAATAAGCATTGGGGGCTTGCTGTCACTTTATTTGTGTATTTGAATAGTAGAGTAGAAGGGGACGAACTCAGTGGTTTCTCATCTAAGCAGATGGATTGAATGGTGTGGCACAGTGAATTGTCAATTTGTCTTGGGGGTTAAAGGTGATTTCAGGAGGCAGACACATAGTGTTAAGTGATTTTTTAAATGTTTCTTTTTTAGTTAGTTTTGGCTGCAACAACTGATTTTTTTTAATCTAGTGATAATAGGCCTGAATTGAACGATGGAAGTAGCATCCTTAACAACTATAAAAGCTAAAGCCCTTAAATTTGTACCAATTGATCAGTGGCAAAATGGTTTAATTGTACAGTTTGTGTGCTTCTTTTTTCGCCTCTTGTTTTGCAGCCCCCCTCTGTATTGTCCTAAATGTTTAATAAGATGTCAAAATCACATCCCTACATTTCAGAGACAAGGCAGCTTCTATCCTCAAATAGGAACTAGAATGCATTATTTCTGAGACAATAGCTACACATATAGTACAGTTGCTGGAGTGTATGAAAGTAGCTTGAATGGGCTGCAGTGTAAAAGGGGTAGACAAGGTTTTTTTTTATCATGAAATAAAAATTGGAATAATAATTTGTAGACAATAGCCACACATAGTACAGTGCCTGGAGAGTATGTAAGCAGCTTGATTAGGCCACAATGAAAAAATAAAAAATACAAGGCATGTTTTATCTGTCTTCTATCTTAGAAATATTGTACAGTCAATGTAAAGCATGTACACAGCTTTATTAGACCACAAATTAAGAGAGACGAAGCAGGTTTTATCAAGAAGTAAACATTAGCGTGTATTGCTTCACAGACAATAGCCACAAATATTGTAAAGTCAATGCACAGTATGTAAGCAGTTTTGATACATCACAATTTAGGAGGGAGAGCAAATTTGATCATGAAATAGAAATAAGAGTGTATAATTTCAGAGACAATAGCCAGAAAGGCTGTACATTCATTGGAGAGAATGTAAGCAGCTTGATTAGGCTGAAATGTAAGAGGGAGAGACAAGTCAGTTTTTATTTAGAGCCACAGCCTAATGTAATGCCAAATGTGGTAAGCCACATGTAGGAAGTGTGGATATGTATATGCTGTAGTATAAACACTGAGTGGCCAGATTATTATGACCACCCCCTCAGTACTTCGTTGGGCCACGAGATGACTCCACGAGATGACTTCGTTGGGCCGCCTCGTGACGCCACGAGATGTTGAAAGGTGATGCGAGGAATCTGACACTGCACTGTTGCCCTTCTGTTGTCTTGTACCAGTCTTGCCACTCTCCGTTCTGCCTTAACATTGACTAGTTGCTGACGGCCACAATTTGCACGTTCAGACCCAGATTTTCGGCTGACAGTCCAGTCTTTAAACACTTTAACAACAGCTGCTCTTGAACATTTAACAAATTCTGTTGTTTTGCTAATACTCGCTCCATGGCTCCGAGCGCCAACAATCTTCCCACGTTCAAAGGCTGTTAAATCGCATTGTTTACCCATATCTTCAGAAAAAAATCACTTCTACTGTCGTGGTAAACAACCTGCTTCCCTATTTATAATGGTCTAGCCCTCTAGCAACTTCAGCGTGACATTAAAGCTAAGTATAGCTAATTTGCCTACAAACGTCAGGTGGTCATAATAATCTGGCCACTCAGTGTATATCCAGACTTCCTCAAAGGTTATCATCCCATAGTGCTATTCGGACAAACGTGTTACAAGAAAAACATTTAGGAAACTTGTAAGGCACATATACAGTATGTAGCCCATCACACTGCATTTTACTGTAGGGTAGCACATTACATCACTATCTATGGCACTGCATAGCAGTAACTATCTCTTCCTGAAAACACACTATCAGCTCTCCTTGTCTACTCCAATTCTCCAACACACTGACAAGCCCTGAAGGGGTTGGCACATAAGGAAACCCCCATTACTGGTCCTTAACCACAGTTCAAAGGCCATGAAGTGCCTTTAAACGAGATTAGTTCCTGGTCTTCCCAAACGGCAAACGACCTGGGTCACCTTGAGGTCATGTTTACCCTAAACCTGAAGCTAATCTCTATTAATAAGCACTCAAAAAGGATCACAGAAAGTTTAAGGATTAATTCCACTGTTATAGCCACATAAAAGCTCTTTTTATTATGTACATATATTTGCTGTATATGAGTCCTTATTCACTGTAACTTGTAAACTAGGTTATTTGTGTATATTCGAGTGTGCTTGCAAAATCTGTCCATTCTACACTCTACTGTGTCCCAGTGCTGTCACTTTAAAAGCCAGAACAGCGCTTTCCTGACTCTCAGGGCAATGCTTCATGCATACACATTACAGTACATTTGCATAATGCTTCCAGTATGCAGCAGTGACAATGTAATCAGTACCACATAGTGAGGAATGTAAACAACTTTCCTTATGAAGTCACTTGCATAAAAGAACATATGGTAGTGCCTTGCTAAAATATAGTGCTTTATCACAAAGTCTGGGACAGATTATCAGCTCAATTGTAAACCGATTTCCATTTATAGAGCATCCCATGGGTTATTCTTTCAGATTTGCAGTAACAGATGTGACTCTGTTCTTCCTCCCACACACCTTGTTTAAATGTACTGTGTTTGATTAAACAATAGTCGACCAATCCCAATATTTGTGTGTTTATTTTTCCCATTTTGATATTAATATATATATATATATATATAATACACAAAATGTATTTATTTATACACAGACAAACACAAAAAGACAAATGTGTGGCCACAGCAATTCCTTTTGCTGCTTAGATTCACAAAATTGCTGGAAAATGTTTCCTTAGATAATCTATTCCATGCTGACTCAACAGAAAAACCATTATAGCACCACAGCTGCTTGAATTGGTCACAGAAAAACAGATAGATCCATAGATCCCTGCTGTGTATGCCTTATTTTGATCCTTGTAGCTGTATGCCCCAGAAAAAAACTGAATGAGTTCTAGGAGAAAGACAAGTAGATCCACTGCCCAGTGACATTGCAGCTGTTCTTGAAATGTTTGGTACCCATATACTGTATGTGAACAGCTGTGGAACAAGTCACCAAAAAGCTCTACAGAAACCCTCTCCAGACTTCCACCTTCATCTGTCTGCAACTGCCCACTTGCTACAGGAATTCCTCCGTACACAAAGCATGATATGCAGGACTATAGCCGTCTGTGCTGTCTAGGTCTTCTATTCAGGAATGGGAAGTAGGGCCCTACTTAGGCTCCACCACATATGATTTCCCTTGTGGTGATGGAGCTGCTTTTAAGAGTCTTATATTAAGCTTGAATCTACATCATATCAGTTGAACAAATAGTACCACATCAACTTATGATATAATTTTTCAAACTGTGGTTTTGTCTAGGCCATTTGATTAGTGCAACCATGTTTCACAGTGGAATGATATTTCTGTAGTGAAGCATGCTACAGATAACATAATACAGGAATCAATACTACCACTGTCTCCAAGTGCAAAGAGGTTGGAATAGAGTTACTGGAAATCATTAACTATTTACTTTCTGTCACTGCATTCCTCCTCTCTAACTTGACAAAATAATGTTACCACAGGCAGGCACTGCAAACCAACATTTCAGTAATCTATAGGAATACCAGTAGGCCTCCGCATATTCCCTGGATATTAAGGTTGGGTAAAGTGTTCTGAGTACATCCACACAGAGATTTACAGTTAGTGAGACAAGCTGTTGCACAACCTCTCCATTTAAAAGGCATTAAACAGGTCCCCGATGCCTGAAATACAGCTTGCCAAAAAATATGAGGTGGCATGTATGACGTACGCCGGGCCCGCACCCACTGTACGTCCGTTACACGTGATTACACACAAGTCTGAACCGAGCGTGGGTTTACAAGGACGTGGCGATACCACTCTCAGCCTCACCCTGCACAGAGATTACCCAGCTCGCGGGACACAATCTCAGGCCAGCAGACTGAGAGCGATCATCACCAGGGTTGGTTAACTCTGCAGTTAACCCTTTACCCACAAACGTTCGCTGCCACCATATGTTTTTTAACAGAAACACAGACCATTCCCAGCAAGTGCTGTGACAATTTAAAACACTTAAACAATGCCTATGATACAGCTGTCCTCTCAGACAGGAATATGACAGGATTCACTATACAGTAGCGCTCTTCACAGAGGCAAGGATACTTTAAGTTCGTATTTAGAGCGTAGAGATAAGCTTAAATGAGAGGTGAGTGATTTTCATTCAACCTCATAGTTTGAGCCGACGTGTGACAATGAAACTGTCACACATTGGCTCAATAGATCGGGAAGTGAGCGAACACATACCGTCGCTCGCTCACTTCTCGAACATGTCCTTGCAGAGAGCCATGACTCTCAATCACGGCTCCCCGCAGGGATTCCCCCCTCCCCGCTCTGATCCTCCCCGCTCTGATCCTCCAGCGCTGACTGGCGGAACGGACGGAGAGGGGGCGGGTACAGCTGGCTCTGCCTCTAGATAGGCAGAGCCAGCTGTCAATCACGCAGCTGGGTGGATCTTGACAGTAATGTCGGGATCCGTTCCGGCAGCGGTGGTCTCAATATACTGCGAGCTGTAGCTCACGGTATACTGAGCTTTGGGTCACGGAAGGACAAGGCTGTAGCTACCATGGGGCGAGTGAGGCACTCGCCTCAGACGCAGCTCAATAGGGGCGCAGCCAGGGCCGGCCTGGCTGCGCCCCTTCGCCCCTGTTGCTATGGGTGCCATTGGTAACAGGGGAGCCAGTCGGCCAACACAGCCACACCTAGGCAGGGAGAAGAGGAGTGGCACAGGCTCCAGCTTCTCCTCGGATGCCTGCTCCTCTCCCCCTCGTCTGTATGGGCAGAGGACTCGGTGTCCTCAATCTCTTTTTCTATTTCAAAAGGGAAATGTCAGGGGTCTGTTTAGACCCCTAATATTTCCCTCAAGCCACCCAACAGTAATCCCCCCCCCCAAAAAAAACACTCCCCCTATACACACACTTATGCACACATATTACTAGATATGTGCAAAGACTAAACATTTGTTTTGGACAAAATGAACGGGAACAAAATGGAACGAAAAATGTTTTCATTAGGTTTCATTAAACAAAACAACAAAACACATTTTTATGCTTTTTTGGATTTGGCCACCAGCACATTCTGCGCATGCGCGCCACCATCCTGGAGGTGGGGCGCATGATGTCACATACCGCACACGTCTGTTGGGGGGCACAATTTTCTGTTCTTGCCTTGGGGCGCAAAAGGAACTAGCTACGGCTCTGCGGGAGGATGCTAGTTTATGTCCTCCCTTGACCCTTAGGAGAACTATGGGGAAAAACACTTACCCCATAGTTCTCCTTTAACAATTTTTTAAATCGTTCTTTAATAAAAAAAACGGTGCAGAAAATATACAGAGAAAGATATTCATAAAGAGATAATATATACTGTACAACAGCAAAATAAAAGGGAAAAAAGGTGAATACTCAACAGTCCTGGTTTTAGGAGTTCTGACAGAGTTCAGAGTTGTATAAGCAAAGGAGAAGTCTGAAGGGCTCTTCTTCAAGCAGGCTTTCAGCAGATAATGTCCAGAGATTAAAGGGGAACTCTTCTGCGATGTTAAGACTCCTTAGAGGCTGGGCAATAAAAGATCATAGGCCAGATAGCAGATCTCTGTTCTGTGGAATGTGGAAGGCCGCGCAAATGACTAAAAGAAGGCCTGCATTTGCTCTGACTGGGGGACAAAAGAATTCTATTTTTTAATATTCAGACTTACCCCCATTATCGTCAAAGCATGATTGACTGTTATACAAATGACAAATACACGGTGTTCCTCTTTTTTTCAGACACTACATTGTGTCAAACACAAGGCTTGTGGGCTTAATCTGGCCTGCCAGGCCATTTGATGTGGCCCTTGCACCTCTCCTGCAGTTTTAAATTTTTAAACCGAAGCTGGCGCTGTAAACTGGAGCTGGGCTTCACAGGAAAGCTGCCAAGGTCCCCAGCAAGGTCCCGCAGCCTTCCTGTGAATTGTGATGCCTGTTGATGCCTGCTTACAGCACCGACAGCAAATCTCCTCCTTTCTGTGGATCCACACCACCCGCATGCACTGAGACCGACCGGGACCCCTGGTGAGACCACACAGCTCTCCTAAGGCCCTGCATGGCCCACCATAAAACCCAAAAAGTTCAGCTGAGAGGCCGCACAGCCCACCATAGAATCTGCACAGCCCACCATAAACCCTGCACAGCCCACATGGGAGTCGGCGCAGCCCACCATAGAGCCTGCACAGCCACCTGAGAATCTGCACTATTACACTAATTGTTATTTTTCCTAGACTTCTACTTTCAGAGCTATTTATTAAGTTATTACTAAAACCAGTTATAACCATTGGTTAAAGATAGTTTTTTTTAAATTCTCCTCTTCTAATTGCATTCCAGCATTGTTGTGGAAATGTTATTAGGATGTGTTTTTAGTGTAACATTGTCATCATGTCCCTGTGTCTGGATTTCTGCATCACGTTCGATTGGAGCGTGAACCGGATTATTCGGCACTGGGGGTAAACCATTGGAGTGGATATGCGTGGCGGAGCAATGTTCTCTTAGCGAGTATATGGATGCCAGCTAGGGCCCCTGCGCGATACGCGGATTTATTGGCGTGGTGTGTATGCACTTGCTTTGAGGACATAGTATAATTTAAGATACATATCTGCCTTTATGAAAGGAACGTGCGTTCGTATTTCGGATGCGTCTGATCAGCGCGCTGGTAAATAGTATGGCATTGTCCCTGCAGATAAGCTCACATCCATGAGAATAATATCACCTTTATTGGGCATTGCTCACTGAGCAATGCTGGATAAAGTTCGCTCCAGTGTTAACGGGAGATTAAAGATGGCGGCGTCCATGTGCAATCATGCTGCTTCCTTTGTGTAAGTGTTGTGTAATTTTGGCGGAAAATCCATTGCTATTGGATATAGAACTGTGCTGTTAAGCGCAGCGGATTTAAATACGATATTAATTTCTATAACAGCATCTAATTTATCTAAATGCAACAAGTTTAAGAGGTCATCTTTTAGTCTATGGATGGTAGAGGGATGAGAAGAAAGACATTCCCTCATAATGCAATGTCTAGCCACTAAAAGGGAGATGCCTATCCATTGTTTGTCAAATTTAGTAAATTTAATAGAGGATGTAATAGAAGTTTCTCAATAATTAAACAGTAGCAAGAGTGCATCCAAAGGGATCCTCTGACCTACGATGGATGCAACAAATTTGATAACCTTGGTCCAAAAGGATTGGATTAAAGAGCAAGCCCATAAGCAGTGGAATAGGGAAGTGGCCAATAACTGACATTTGGGCTAGTGATCGAGGAAAGATGTATTCCGGCTTTGTTTGTTTTTAATTTGAAATGCAAAATAGGCTCTGTGGATGATTTTAAACTGTGTCTCTCTCCACTGTTCATTTATTGCTACTTTACACGTTCATCGATAGCCCATCAATATTTTCTCAACTATGTCATCAGTAGGAATGTCATTTTGCCATTTAGAAAGGTTAGAGTGTGCCAGCGAAGGAATAGTAACATGGCTTAGGTAAAGATATATATCTTATATGGACATCCAGCCTGCAGAAACAATCTTGTCCATGTGAGACAAAGCTGAGACTTGAGGGGGAGCGGGATTACGTTTTTTGATGTGGGCTATCTCAACCGACCTTTTGAGGGCAACCATAATGCTGATGCGACCTGTGATGAAATTGAGTTTGACACCGCTGATCTAGGGTGTACTTTCATTTTACATTTTGTTTGAACAATTTAAATGTTTTCTTTGTAAAATGCAATACACTATAGGAACCCATCAGAAATCTCTTTTTTGTTTATTTCTTTAGTAACTGAAATGCACAGGTAATACATGACCAATCAGAGAAAACAGTTATAAAAGTTTGAAGTACCATCCATATCTAACATAGACATTAAATCCTACATTAATATTGATGTTTAAACAAGTGGGTACACAGCCATACCACAGAAACATATGCCAGCGCTTTTAGCTTTTGGGGAGATTTTCAAATGCCCCTCACAAGAAGAGGCAAATAATGTATAGGGTTATACCTAGGGGGAGAGAAGAGGGAGGAAGAGGGAGCCAAGGGTTGGAGGAGCCCAAGATCCATAAAAGGGGGAAGAATAAAGGAAATGGTAGGAGAGAAAAAAGAAGAGAGCATGGGAATATTTCATTCCACAGGGAACAAGGAGAGAGTCCCACTCCCTGAGGTGGTCCCGGCAAGCTGAAGTCCAGGAAGACGCAAGTCAGACCAATAACGCCCTACTTGAAGGGTTAAAAGGTTTGCATTCAGAAATCTCTTTAGTCGTTCTCATCTAAGATGAAATCTGATTTGATACCAAAAGTTACAGAACATCATTGGCGTTTGCAGCTATATGTGTATTATAGAACACCGTTGAATACTGTCCATGACACTTTTAGTTTTTTTGCACGAACAGTTGAATTTCAGGACAAGCTTTCAGGAGTCTGCACCTTTCTTCTAGGTCTACACATATGTGTACAATGTACATACAACTCGTTTACTTAACCCCTTGCTTCTGACCTTTAAAAATAACGGAAACAGACAGGCTCCTGATCATATGATCACTGTGACAACCAGTCACATTGATCGCATGATTGGGAGCCCATTGTCAGCTCCTGATTGTAAAAAGTGACTGGGAGCTGTAGGAGACAGCTTGGTCACAGTGGTAGGAGCCAGTGACGTGCAGTGCGTTCCATGCTGGGTGAGGCATTCCCCCTGCCCACGCCCCAGCAACTAACAGGCAGCGCCCCGTCCATGACAAGTTACACAGCGGGGAGGCTTTCCCTGCTGTGTAACCTCTAGAAGCCGGTCTGAATGTAGTAAAAGCAGTCAGCTTGAGATATGAAGCTGACAGCTTTTTCCTTCATAATCCTAGGTGAGGCTCTGCCTCACCTGCCTTCCCTGACCGCATGTGCCCGCTAGTAGCATGCTTCCTGCACAGAACAATGGCACATTTATGAGGCGACACAGTGTTAAAGCCCATTTTCTTGCTTGCTGCATATATGTGTAAGCTGGTCTGGAAGTGACCAAAACATTCGGAGAAGTACTGAGCAATGAATGGAAAGTGGGCAAGCATGTATGAGGCTATGTTCACAGTAGAAGTGTTTTTCTATGCTCTTTAATGCAACAACATTTTATTCTTGACAAACATGAATATTGTTTTAGGACATCATTCACTCTGAATACACAGTTATCGTTTTTTTCGCCCAAAAAAAAATATGTTCCATTAGGCTGCATTTTCCAATTCTGTTTAATTGAACAGGATTTTTCAAAGCATCTTAAATACATTGTTAATAGACGTGCATTAAAGCACATTAAAGGAAGTACATTGAGCGTGACCAAAGAACATGCAATCTCACTTATGTCTGAAACTTTGTCTGTGGTGCTCCATAGCGATAGACAAGCCTCAAGAGAACATAGCTTATTGCCTATAATAATTTTTTTTAAAAACAGGCATTAGTAAGAGTCATTAAGGTGGACCCCTATGACTAAAAATCACATCAGCATGTAGCTCTGCATGCTGATATGAAATCATCTTACATTCATTAGCTAAACAAACATATTTTTATATTACTTACAATTTCTTTTATTCTACTTCCTGGCCCACTTTGGCACAAATTATGTCATTGTGCCCAAGTGTTGCATCCTGGGAAGGTTACATCAGCAGTTCCCAAAACGAGCACTTAACCCCTGCAGTTTGGCCCTGCAAGGGTTGAGTTTTATTCTGCCCAGAGTTTTTCTTTAAATACGGAAAAAGGGCAGTGGCAAGGGTAAAGATTTTGGATTTTCTTGTGTCTGCACACCTGCTTTGAAATAAAACAGCACTAGGTAGGTAGCTGTAGTTGTATGGTAACCTAAGGCCCATAGAGATTTGGTAATAATTATCTTCTTTGAAGTGTCAAACGCTCTTGGAGGGGCTGCTCCCACACAAAACAAGGGACCCCCGATCAGCATAGACGGTCCAAAGTGGAACCAAATATAGAACAAAAGGGGGCACCACCACTGATATTAGAGTCCAATATGGCATTTTATTTATAAAGATCAATAGAATAAAACATCCAACGTGCTTGGAGATCCACAATATCCCCTTTCATCAGGGCAAAAAAAGCACTTCTGGTGTGAGAGAGGTGTATGAATTACAAAAGTGGCTGGATATTATTACTAAGGATGCACTACCAGTAGTGATATCGGTGTGAATACTTGGCATTTTCACGCATTGGCATTCCATTCAGCATTGCTGTATAATGTATTGCTGGTATTTGTAGTCCTCTATAGCTGGTTGCCATTCAGCATTACTGTATAATGTATTGCTGGGATTTGTAGTCCTCTATAGCTGATGGTATTATTCTGCATTGCCTTATAATGTATTGCTGGTATTTGTAGTCCTCTATAGCCGGTTGCCATTTACCATTGCTGTGTAATGTATTGCTGGAATTTGTAGTCCCTCTACAGCTTGGAATCAGCAACAACTACCAGGGTTGCAGTGATCGGGTCCTGGCACTTCACCACTGTCCTAAGATCATTAGTCTGTATTGTTTTACAGAAACTGTAACATGACATGACAAACGGTAATTGACATTGGCAAGTACATGAGGAAAAGTATCGGTACTCGTACTTGGTCTGGAAAAATTTAAAATGATATTGGTACATCCCTAATAATTACCTATCCTTTTGTGGTAAAAAAGACAGTTCACATACAGTATTTGTATTTTTTCATGCTTTATAGTAGGGATGTCCCGATGCCACTTTTTGAAGACCGAGTACAAGGACTTTCCCTCAGGGACATGTGACATTTTTTCTAAAACAACACAGCCTGATGATTTTAGGGCAGCTTCTCACCAGAGCTAAATACAGATGTCCCCAGAGCAGAATACATGTCCGCAGAGCACCATACATGTCCCCAGAGCAGAATACATGTCCGCAGAGCAGAATACATGTCCGCAGAGCAGAATACATGTCGACAGAGCACAATACATGTCCGCAGAGCACAATACATGTCCGCAGAGCACAATACATGTCTGCAGAGCAGAATACATGTCCCCAGAGCACAATACATATCCCCAGAGCACAATACATGACCACAGAGCACAATATATCTCACCAGAGCACAATGCATCCCACCAGAGCACCATACATGTCCCCAGAGCAGAATACATGTCCGCAGAGCAGAATACATGTCCGCAGAGCAGAATACATTTCGACAGAGCACAATACATGTCCGCAGAGCACAATACATGTTCGCAGAGCACAATACATGTCTGCAGAGCACAATACATGTCCCCAGAGCACAATACATATCCCCAGAGCACAATACATGACCACAGAGCACAATATATCTCACCAGAGCACAATGCATCCCACCAGAGCACAATACATCTCACCAGAGCACAATACATCTCACCAGGGGTAAAAAAATACATCTCACCAGAGCACAATACATCCCACCAGAGCAGAAAGCTGCAATCTCACCCGGGCGCCATATGGATTTCTGCAGGGCTCTGTGGCTATGCTGTGGAGAGTTGATCGGGCGGTTGCCGGTGTCCGGGGCTTGACTGCGCTGTGTGTGGGGCTGTCCATGGCTGTGCCTGCGCCGGGGAGGAAGAGCAGGAGATATAGAACCAGACAGGCACTGCCAGGGACAGCTACTGCCAGGTCCCCAGCAGGCCGCCAAGGTCCCCAGAAGCGCGGGAACTCAGCAGCTGCTGTGGTTGAATCGAGTACAAGTACACGTGAAAATGGCTGGTTTTGGCCGCGATACCGATACTACCATAGTATGGGGTGCTTTACGGGGGGGTTTTTTCCTTCCTCTGCATCAACTGTGGTTAACTGTGAGCATAGAGTTCTGTTTTTGGAGGTTTTTTTTTCTATAGGTTGAACTTGATGGTGTCTTTTTTTCAGCCTGACTAACTATGCTACTATGTATTTAGCATTATTCCTGGAGTTTAGCTTTAAAAACAAGTGTTCAGGAAAGATGTTGCCAGGAGCAGTAAGCTTGCAGCTTTGGATGCAGGCCGTGTTCACTAATTTCCTCTGTTCTAGTTCTTGTAAAATACGAGAGTGATCTATGACTTCTCCCACAGATAAATGTACACTTCATTTATTTCCATTTTTTACTCCATTTGCTTAATCCAACCAGGTTAGGTGTGCAAAATCAGATTTGTAGAGCATGTCACAGTTCTATGTGCTAAAAATAACACCCCCTAAATGTGGCATCTTGCCAGGTATTCCCTGAAGACATCAGCAGGATACACGAGCAGTTCAGCTCTGACCTGAGTCTATAGTAAGCCTCAAGTCAAACAATACATATCCCCAGAGCACAATACATGACCACAGAGCACAATATATCTCACCAGAGCACAATGCATCCCACCAGAGCACAATACATCTCACCAGAGCACAATACATCTCACCAGGGGTAAAAAAATACATCTCACCAGAGCACAATACATCCCACCAGAGCAGAAAGCTGCAATCTCACCCGGGCGCCATATGGATTTCTGCAGGGCTCTGTGGCTATGCTGTGGAGAGTTGATCGGGCGGTTGCCGGTGTCCGGGGCTTGACTGCGCTGTGTGTGGGGCTGTCCATGGCTGTGCCTGCGCCGGGGAGGAAGAGCAGGAGATATAGAACCAGACAGGCACTGCCAGGGACAGCTACTGCCAGGTCCCCAGCAGGCCGCCAAGGTCCCCAGAAGCGCGGGAACTCAGCAGCTGCTGTGGTTGAATCGAGTACAAGTACACGTGAAAATGGCTGGTTTTGGCCGCGATACCGATACTACCATAGTATGGGGTGCTTTACGGGGGGGTTTTTTCCTTCCTCTGCATCAACTGTGGTTAACTGTGAGCATAGAGTTCTGTTTTTGGAGGTTTTTTTTTCTATAGGTTGAACTTGATGGTGTCTTTTTTTCAGCCTGACTAACTATGCTACTATGTATTTAGCATTATTCCTGGAGTTTAGCTTTAAAAACAAGTGTTCAGGAAAGATGTTGCCAGGAGCAGTAAGCTTGCAGCTTTGGATGCAGGCCGTGTTCACTAATTTCCTCTGTTCTAGTTCTTGTAAAATACGAGAGTGATCTATGACTTCTCCCACAGATAAATGTACACTTCATTTATTTCCATTTTTTACTCCATTTGCTTAATCCAACCAGGTTAGGTGTGCAAAATCAGATTTGTAGAGCATGTCACAGTTCTATGTGCTAAAAATAACACCCCCTAAATGTGGCATCTTGCCAGGTATTCCCTGAAGACATCAGCAGGATACACGAGCAGTTCAGCTCTGACCTGAGTCTATAGTAAGCCTCAAGTCACCACATCATTTAGGAAGAGTTTTCAGCACAAATGCTTGCTCATGAAAGCAACCTAAGACCATTTAGTGTTGAAAGGCTATGAATACTTGTTAATAAACAGCTGGCAATATATCTTAGGTATGTTACAGTGACCCACAAAGTGCTTCTTCAATGGAATATGACCTTTAATGTAATTTACCATTTTAACACAGAACAAACCAGATAAAAGGTATCTATACAAATCAAATTGTTTTGAGAGATGAAGGATTATGATGAAGGAATGCATTAATCTAGACATGTATTGAGTGAAAATGATCACTGTCAAACACTGGGCACGTAAGGGTTTTTTGTTTTTTTAACTTTGCTAACACACTTTCTAACCTTGAGATGAGAAAGGGGGACACCTTCTAGCACAATGTATTTAGGCAATGAACACACCCCTGCCATATCCCCATTTATATGGACCATTAACAATTTATATTCCCAAAATGTTCGGTTAAACCCAGAATTGCTTTTTTTTCACTATTACTTTTTTTTTTCACTATTACCTTTATACTTCACTATATTCACTATTACTTTCCTTTATACTGGCTCTTTCCAAATAGCAAACAAGATAATTAAGATCATACCGGCCTTCTTCTAGTGCCCACAGACTGATGTCCACTTCAGTAGTAAAATGCAGAATAACGTTTTATTGAACATCTTCACTGGGGAGAGAGGTTATAGGGATCCTAAACTTCCAGGGATAACTGACAAAAGCTCCAGACTCACAAAGACCTTGTTGGCATATCAGTGTAGATCCACTTGGGAGGCAGCGGATGGCAACTGATGTAGCATATAAGCAGGATGGATACAGATCCTCAAACAGGAAAGACACCGGCCATGCTCCAAGTCCTCAGGTTCCAGGATACTTCAAGAGCCAGCATTGGTCCTGGGTCTCTTCCTCTATCAGTATCACAGGCCTCCTTCATGTTGGAGGCCTCAGTGAATCCTTTCCCTCACACCAGCCCATGCCCACCCCCAGGCCTAGCCTGTGGGGCAGGCTGAACAGCACCCAGCCCTATTCCATGGCTGATCCCGGCCAGTCTAAGCACATGGCAAATCCCTCCAGTATATGTACCCTAACCCAGCATGCACCACTGGTTGAAAGAAACCCAGTGATTGGCTGCTGTACTGTACACACACTCTAGTATCTCTCATTGGCTGTCCCACAACATGAAAGAGTCACACTCCACTCAGGGGGGTACAGGCAATGCCAGACATATGGAAATAACCAGATAATTGCCACTATAAATCCAGTCAGGCTGACTACAGCCCTGGCTATCACTAAATGTCTAGTAGCTACATCACAGAAGGTGATGGGGGCTACACCCCTATCTTTAAAATAACAACAAAAGTGGAAAAAAGTTTGGTAATGACAATCTCAAAACAGATACCTATAGATAGTCGCCGGCTTTTTTATTCTTTGCATACCGTATTTCTCTTTTCTTCCCCATTCTTCTCACAGTGGCCATTTTTACTAAGGGCAGATTAATCCATCTCCCTTTACTTCCTGGAACTCTGGCACATGTGACTAGGACATGTGATCATGCACATCATCTTAGGGGGAGGAAAATGGCTTTCCCTGAGATTTAATGAGATTACAGATGAGACTTCCAAGCAATGCTCTGCTGATGTAACCTTCCCAGGATGCAACGCTTGGGCACATTACATAATTTGTGCCAAAATGGGCCAGGAAGTGGATGAACTCTATTTGTAGGTAAATGAAAAACATGCAAGCTGCAAAGCTGATATAATCAGCATGCTTATGTCATTTTCAGTGAAAGAAGGTAGAGGTCCACTTTACATGTGGGTAGCCACCCTGTCATAAACAGGAGTGTCTATTTAAATTTAGTTGCTGTCAGATTGTAGTCACTCTGACACTGATCTATAGTTATGCTAATTTGGTTTCCCCTAAGCAATCTGTTATCGTTTGTATCTGCCTGCTGCTAGGTATATCCTTGCCACAGAAAAGGGCAATCAATAATAGGGTATTATGAATATCTATGTCTCCCCGGCCAATCACTAGGAGGTTCATGGCCAGTGGTGCATGCTGGAAGAGGGCATAAATATTCAGGGTGGACCATGTGAGGCTCTCTTTCTCCCCCGGGCTCCTGCCTGGGGGGAGGCTGCTATGGATTGTCTGACCTGGCTAGGCCTGGAGCCTAGGAAGCAAAGCCATGTGTTCACACTGAGGCCGGAGTCTGGGGACGGATTACTTAAGCTGAGGATGGAGATGACAGAAAACAACTTCACCAGGTGTGGGGAGCCAGAGAAGTGATCCTCCGTGACACCATAGAGATGTCTTCTGAAACAAGCTAGTAAATTTGGTTCAAGTCCTGCACAGCCAGGAGCTCAAGACACAGATTGCCACAATTATCTTAAAGGTCCTCTATCTGTGAAATCTGCAAGCACTTTGTTCTACCATCTATTAGAGTCAATTACAACTTGGGTGTCCTGTGCCCTAACCTTATTTCCCAGAGTTTTAAAATAAAGTTTTTCAGCATCAAATCATCTTTGTGGACTTCAGTTTATCGGTCAGCACTGGAGGGCTGGCAAGTGCTACTGGGGCAGCAATGCTACTGAAATCCCTAGACAGGCTAGGAAGACCCATATATTCCAGGCTGCTTTGGCGGGTGAGCGCTACATGCAGTGCCGTGACAAGGGGGGTGCGGGGGTCTGCTGAACCCGTTTCGAGGTACTTGCCTCTTTGTCAAGCAGAGATAGCTCCTTCACCTAGTATCTCTGCTTGACAAAGAGGCAATTACCTCGAAACGCGTAGCGCTATCTGAACCCACTGGGCATCTTCTTTGACGCTCAGCGGGTTCAGCAGACTCCCACACATCGCGGCCCCCTCTGTCTTTATGTACAGTCTGTCGTACAGCCTGACCCACTGACACCTATTTAGCGGTCACCACGCCCTGCCGTTGCGGCCAGGTCGGGCCATACCAGTCCGCACAGCTCGAATATATGATCATTCCTGCCAGCCCTATACCATCTAGGCACGCATTCATCCATCCCATCGTTACCCTACTTGTACCCTGGCCAAGTCAAGCTCCACACGGGGATCACATACGATTTCCTTCTGAGACACAGGGACACCCTAAACGTGAGTCTCTCTATACAGTAGTAGCGCTCTAAATATATCTGTGTATATACTTCACGATAGGTGTTTGAGATGGCTTCCCTGTTTCATGGTTGCCAATTAGCATGAGTAGAATTACAACAGCAGTCTTTGTTTTTCCAAGCTACCCTTTAACATAGTTTTATTATCTGCTGATCCTACCATTACATCTGGCATGTTTCAACATCCTTTAACAGGCCAAGCTGTTCAGCAAAAAGTGGTTAGGTGGAGGCTTGAGAAAATACATTTAACACTGAAAGGTGTGCTTACAATGTTCAGCTTTTATTCAAATAGTTAAAACCTTTATCCCAAGAGGAAAAACCATAATTGCTAAAGTTAGCTAGAGTTAGGTTTTAATATGATGGTCACTCATGTAAAGTGCATCTTAATCTACCAATCCATCTAACACTACCTTCTCCATAGGTTGTATATATTGCTGTCCAAGGGTGCTCCTCCATAGATACAATGTAAGAGTGAGTGTAGCCACCTGGATCACCAGGTGAAAGTAACAAAGAATACAAAGTCTATAAAAGAAAACGAATGCAACTGATACATCTGAAGATTGGTACACTGCAATATATTATTATTTCTGTTTGGGTTTAGATACGCTTCAAAGCAGTCACAGATTTGAAGACGAAGGCTTGAAGTCATGGAAGTTGGAAACTGCAAAGAAATAGTAAACATTGTTTAGCACCAGTGATTTCCACTTTTGTCAAATTGAAAGAAATGAATGGTTAAAATATTTTTCCTCACACCCACCGGCAATTGTGACTAAGATTTGGGCCCTTACAGTGAAGCAGATGCACAAAGCTTAGAACCTTTTAGCGTTAATAACATCATAATTAAATAAAGTAAAGAGATGAAAGAAGTCCAGGCCCCGGAGGGCTGAAAGGTCCTTCTGCTGTTTCCTTTCTGCAGTGTACACAGCCAGTACTTTTGATACCATTATGAAAATCAATTTTGCTGCACTTAAATAGGCAAGATAAGTAGGAGACGTTAAAGCGAAACTCCAGATGAACATCTAAATACACAGCTAAAATACATACATAATATACAGTATATCAGATTTATATTTCAACTCAGCAGTCTTTGTGATTCAGACTCTCATGCATAACCAGGTCAGTAACACATTGTCTGCACTACAGTTAATCAGTACAGCCTAGTCAAAAATCCAGCTCTAGACTACTGACCTGCTGATGGGGCAATAACAAAGCGGCTCACATCCGGGTGACACCGTTGGACAGTCATTTTGGTGTCACCCTCTCTGAATAGTCGGGCATTCGGTTATGGACCGAGAGCCCAACAGTTGCAGAGAGAGGAGGGGACCCGGCAGGATACAATATCTTGCCAGGTGAACGTTCCCTCCTCTCTCTGTCCATCACCAAGATGGCCACTGGCAGGTAACAGCGCGTGACGTCATCATGCACATGCGATGATGTCACGTCCATGCGTGATGACGTCACAGTGAGGTGTCACACGGTTCCCTACTCCGAATGACACCCTGCCTCGGGACGCCCCTGACAAGATATAGGTATATGGGGCAGCCATATTTTCTACAATGCTAGATAATGGTTGTGCTCTAGTGCTCACTTTCAAAATACAAGGCTATGAGTCGGCCAACTCGAAATAATATACATTCGCTATATGGCTGATATCTTATCTTAACAGCTGGTAAAGTATAACTAAACCCACGGAAAAAAATGTAATATATTGAAGCTTACCAGTCCTTAGACACACCAAATATTGATTTAATTCAGGTGTATTTCCGTTTATGCACTTTTTAGGATGGTCATTGTTAAATAAAAACTATTCATTTCAATTTTCAATATTGCAAGCATCCTCTATTTACAGCATTTATTTTTAAAGTGCCTAAAACGTTTGCACAGTACTGTATGTAAGTATATATTTATTTTCATATGTACTAACTATATAATAATGAATATATATGAACTAAAGTTTTGCAACCCCTAGGTAAATGACAATTTTAGATATTTTTGTAAGTCAAAATTAGTGACTTACTCCAGGAAACAACGTGTTAAAACAACATATTTGCTGATGCTGATGCATAGTCACGTTGTTTTTTTACAGTATAAAATTTGAATAATTTTACAAAATATAAAACCTACACAATAGAAAAATACAAACAGGAAGTATCATCAAACACATGAATACTATTCTACTATTACTATCACGGGAATGCACCATTACAAGCTATGCATAGTCACATTTTATTTCTATAAAACATAGAAACAAAAACAATAGTAATTGTGACATGTGGAAGCATTTGAATACCCTAATATGTCAGTATTCAGTAACAACCCTTTAGTAGAAATCACAGCTTGTAAATACCTTTACCGATATATTATATAGTCTATGTCTGATTTATTTTTCATGTGGTTTAAAGCATACATTATGAGCTTCCAATAAAGCAGTGCAAAGAGCAACAATACCCTGCACAGTGCAGCAACCTATAACAGTAAATTAGATATTAGAGCAGCGTTCCTCAACCTTTTTTCAGTCACGGCACGCTTTAGAAGTGTGCAAAATCTCTAGGCACCCCAGTCTAAAGAATGTAATCGTAATTGTAAAAATGCAACAATCCATAGCAGACCATTATCCCACATAGGGGTCGGGTGTGGATTGTAAGGCAAGGCCCCATGCAAAAACAAAAAATAATGGAGGTCCTCCTTCACATCAGAGTCCCAATTCAAATCAGGAGCCCCCTTTCACAATAGAAGCCCCCCTTTCACATCAGAGCCCCATTTACATTAGGAGCCCCCATCACATCAGAAACCCCACTTCACATTAGAAGCCCTCTTTTATTTCCCCCGGTGGCGGTATGGCAAAGGGTGGGAGGAGGAGCAGGCCTGGATGGAGGAGAGCTACCATTCTTTTGAATGGATCCCTTGATTAGTATCATTTGTTTCCATGGTGCTGATGAACACTGAGGCACCCCTGAGGAAGCCAGAAGGCACACCAGTGTGCCAAGGCACCCTGGTTTAGAGAGGCTGTATTAGAGTACTGTAGTCAGATCAGTTCTCAAATGGTTTCTGATGGTTTGCTATATATTTCTTTACCAACAACATGTTATGACACCAAGTTTATCCAAGATAAGGAATACACATGATCATAATTTGGAGAGAAGTGTCTTATATACCTATTTAGTTATTATTGTAAGAAAAGCTTCAAGCTTTTGCATGAGTAATTTGTCTATCTTGAACTTGTCCCTGTGAGTCATCTGATGATTGAGACTCATCACAGCATGACTGCCGTTGATGTCACAGGCCATTACAACGTGCAACAGTCATCTCAGGACTTCACAGTCAAGTTTTATTTACAATTTGAATTTGCCTATAGAAGTGTGATTCTACCTATGATGAAAATATATACATGTGATTTTAGGAAAATCAAGTGACAAACAAGTGAGGAGCGTGAAGAAAGGGAAAATAATAAAATGGCTTTAGTTTAGAAAAGGTCTATCTAATTCTGCTTTAAATTGTGTGTTAAATTGTGTGTCATAGTTAATAACCCTCCTAGATTGCTGAAAGAATATGGGGTTGATCTACTAAAAGCAAATAGGCTGTTCACTTTGAGAGGGAAGTGGTGAAAATTCAGTTTGTAAATAATAGGGATGCACCGATACCGATATACTAGTATCGATACTGAGTATTTGGGCGAGTACTCGTACTCACCCATAGTCTCCAGATGCCTATCCCAATACCTGAACTTCCGCTATCAGGAAGCCGAGCAGCGAGTCATTACACTATTACCAATCAGGAAGCCGGCTCCATGCTCCCTTGTCACCATGGAACAGGAAGCTGGCTTCCCAGGCAATCAGGAAGCCTGGGGGGCGGGTAATGACTCGCCCCCTGGCTTCCTGATTGGCTGGGAAGCTGGCTCCATGCTACCTTGTCACTTGGTGACAGGGGAGCATGGAGCCAGATTCCCAGCCGATCAGGAAGCCTGGCGCCGTGTAATGACTCAGCGGCCGGCTTCCTGATTGGTCAGGAAGCTGGCCAATCAGTAACCCAGGCGGCAAGTCATTACCCGCCCCACAGATTCCTGATTGGCCAGAAAGCTGACTCCATGCTTCCTCATCACCCGGTGACAAGGGAGCATGGAGACGGCTTCCCGGCTAATCGGGAAGCCAGGCAGAGAGTCATTTTGCTTCCTTAATGAGACTTACAGTAGCGCTATTTGGTATTAGCGAGTACCATAAAAAATATCGGTAATTGTACTCGATACCGAAAAAAACGGTATAGGTGCATCCCTAGTAAAGAATATCTAATCACTTTTATGGAAAAAAAGTAAATAGTAATCTTGCTTGTACATGATTGGCTGATGTAGGGCAGCAGAACTTCAGCTTCACATGAGGACGCCTAGGGACATACCATCACTGCAACGGAGGAGAGAGGGAGCGCTGTTACAGCTGGCCGACTCCAAGGTTTAGGTGAGTATAACTTTTTAAATTTTTAACATAAACAATGAGCACTTAACCCTTGCAGTGCTCTCAACCCTAATGCTCACCACACAGGTTACAATCTGACCATACAATCTTTGTAAAAATCGACTTTATATGTACCAAAACTATGTATGAGCACCTATCTAGTCTATACAATCAATCTGCATCCAATCAGGCAGGCCCTTGCACTACATAGTTCTTGGTAGATCCAAAGGAAATTGCACAATAAGATTGTAAGGTTGCTCTTTAAAGAAGAACTCGAGGCAAAATTTGTATTAACCCTTGCCGTGGGGCTACCCCTGCACTGCAAGGGTTAACTGCTCATTTTCATCTAGGGACTAAAATAAAAAGGTAAAATACTTACCCGAACCTCGGAGTCGGCTTGCTCGTAGACCGGTCCCTGGAGCCTCTCTACCCCACCGCTGCAATGGTCTGCAATCCTCGAGTGATCACGTCCAATACGATGTGTATAGGACGTGAAGAAACTGAGGGACAAAGTATCACTGCAGCGTAGGAGGGAAGAGGCTAGAAGGAATGCTGTAATAGCCGGCCCTGGGAATCGGGAGGGTATTTTTTTTATTTTACTCCCTAGTTTAAAACAAGCAGATAACCCTTTCAGTGCGGGGGCAGCCCCACTGCGACGGTTAATATTAATTTTGCCCGGAGTTCTGTTTTAAAAAAGAGAAAATGAATGCAGTCACAACATCTAAGGATTGGTAAGCTGCAATATATTACATTGTTTTCCTTGGGTTTAGATATGCTTTCAGAGCCCTTTCTTAAGTTAAGTAACTTATTCTAGCCAATCTAGCACTAGTTTGACAACAGCCAAGTGACATTTAATTGGTTGCTCAGGGTTACTGTGTTTAATAATTTGAATTCTGTATTGAACATCTACTGCAGTATTGTTCATCTTTATTATACACTGAGTGGCCAGATTATTATGACCACCCCATCAGTACTTCGTTGGGCCACCTTTTGCCTTCAATACTGCGGCGATTCTTCTTGGCATTGACTTCACGAGATGTTGAAAGGTGATGCGAGGAATCTGACACCATGCCTGATGAACTGTCCAGTTCTGTGAGATTTGATGGTTGTGGAACCAGCTGCCTGATGGCTCTTTCAACTTCGTCCCACAAATGCTCAATTGGATTGAGATCTGGTTGTGGGGGCCACCTAAGCAAGGTAAATTCTCCCTCATGTTCTTGAAACCACTCCTGCACAATACGAGCACCGTGGCATAGCGCATTGTCTTATTGGAAGAAGCCATCTCCATTGGGATACGCCATCAACATGATAGGATAAACTTGATCAGCAACGATACTTTGGTATGTTGTGCTATTCAGACGTTGTTCCACACGAATTAAAGGGCCCAAATCATGCCAGGAAAACATGCCTCAAACCATAAAACTGCCCCCACCAGCTTGAAGGGTTGTACTCATGCATGTGGGGTGCATGCTTTCATGCTGTTTCTGCCAAATTCTCACTCTGCCATCTGCATGATGCAACTGGAAACGTGATTCATCGGACCACATTACTTTTTTTCGAATGCTCGACTATCCAATCCTTTGTTCATGTGCGAATTGGAGACGTTTTATCTTATTAACTGCAGACAGCAAAGGTGTTCGAACAGGCCTTTATTACATCTAATACCAACTACCCCTCACGTTAAATTGCTGATAACCATAAAGCATACACATTTATTGCATGGGTTATTTTAATAGGAAATCCTAATAAACCCTTTATCATGTTAAGTTATTGTAAATTTATATTTTTTTACTAAAATGTTACATAAAAATAATGTAAAACAACTCTTAGTATCTGTTCAGAAGCCCCGTTAATATAAAGACATGAAGCTCTTGGCAGGACTGTGAGCAGTTAACCTTGACGTGAAGATCCATGCTTCCCTGGCTCTATTGATCTATCCCGACTTGCAGGGAGAAAAGCAGTAAAAACATTAGAAACACTTGTATTTTGGAGCCTTGCATTTTAGCACTGTTCAGACTTTACTAAATCAGAGGGAAATACAGTACATCCTAAAAAAAAATCACCAAAGGGAAATAAGCTGAGCATATAGTAATATCCATCTCACTGGCACAAAAGGAAAGACTATAAAGCCAAAAACATTAAAAAAAAATATTTATATAAAAAATGATATTGTTTTGTATATCTTAGACATGGGTTACAGCCCCCTTTTAGCTTTTTATTGTTGTCTGTGGCCCTATTTGAGAGATATTCCCTCACTATGTTTTAGACACAGACAATATGTAAAATAATAGGTTAAAGTAGTATTAAACTCTCAGACTTTTTTCAATAATGAATCAGAATCAAACAAATATACATTGGCCAGCAAATTATATATTTACATTGTTGCGCAGACAACAGTAATCATATTTTTGAACAGCTGCTCTAACTCTCTCAACTCAAATTGCCTGAACTTCCTGTTGAGTACAACAAGGGATCAGGAGGGATAAAGGACTCTGCAGTAACTGTCCATCTAGTAGCTTGAAGAAGGGAGGATGTAGGTGAGAGGAAGAAGAAGAAGAAGGGTGGTGTCTTGCCATGCTGTGTCTGTGTGTTTGAGGGCACACACAGCTTACTAGCACATACAAGGGTGGCTCTATAGAACCCTGCAAGGTATAGGAGCCACCTTAAAACAGGATATCAGGCCCAGTGCTCAGGGGACCTGTTGATTCTGCAGAAGCTTTATGGAGGAGAGGGGCCAGAGGGGAGGGAAGTAGTTTGATTTACTCTGTCTTTGTGTTTGTGGAGACAGACACAGCTTACTTGCACACACAAGGGTGACTGCATAGCACTCTGTTTGAGAAAGGAGTCACTCTACAACAGGAAGTCAGGACCTGAGCTCAGGGGACCAGCTGATTCTGCAGGAAATGAAAACATTTAAACATCAAGGAGCAGCATCCATTTTAAAGATTTTAATCAGAATTTCAAATAGCTTTAAAAAAAAATCTTCATTAATGGCACTTTAAACCCTCAAGGCCTCTAGGATCCAAATAGGGGAAGAACTACAGCTTTATTAGCCTATGCTATGCAGCCAACAACATAAGGGGCTAGGACAGTCTAGTTGCATAATGATTGAACCAGACATAGGACACAATGGGAGAGGAGTCATAATACATTTTCTAGGAGCAAAATGTATACTGTAATTATAGATCTATACTCAAACAAATGGGTTTTATGAGTAAAAGTGAAAACTATATTCAATCACTGAACAAAATTATTTTGCATGAAAGGGATTATTTCATATTATTAGTCAAATATAGATTTTACACAAATAATAAAAAGCAAAAAGGGTATAAAACAGCTTACAAAACCCGGAAACTTAGAAATAAAATAAAATCCAGTTGCTAAAAAGCCATTTCAGTTTCAGATAACATGCATACTGGTATTCTGTAGAATTCCTTACAGATAATGGAAGGTTTCAGATAAAAGTATCATGCACACAAAACTAAAGTATCTATGGCAACTGATCAAATGCATTCTTTCATTTCCTAAACTGCACTAGGCAGGTGGAATTTGATGTCTTTTAATTTCAGTTTAAGCTAGTTGAATAGTGTAGAATACCTAATATAATAATATAATCATCAGTGCCGTAACATGAATCATAATCAAAATCTCATTATTTCTATATTTCTCTGTTTTATTGCCTAACATATTTAACCACAATGACCATCCCAAACTATTTTAGCTTGGGCCTAAAGCTAAATTCTTGGCAGATGTGAAAGACACAAGCAAGTACCTGAATTTGGCTTTGTATTTGAAGTTATGTTCAACAGAGTTTAGACTTGGGGAGGGAGAAGCAGCAATCGGAGCCAATGAGTTGTACTGCGGTGCTCATGCTCATAGGAGATGATACTAAAGTGACAGAGAGATGAGCTAACCAGTCTGCTGCTATCTGCTGCTGCCAGGACCTGTGTATCTGTTGCCTGTACTTATAATATTGTTTGCCTGATAGACACATACCTTAGATTTCCACGTCTGTTAACTGTACCGAAATGTGTTACGGATGCAAAGGTAAATTTAAAAATAAATAAACATTTTAAACAAGAAAAGTGTTACTTTTCTCTTGCTCTGCTAGACAGGGTTGTGCGTTGTTAGGTCCCATTCACGCCGTCAGCTGTGCTACAACGCATAGCTGCTGGTGTGTGTTGGCTGGCATAGTGCTGATGTGCTGTTCCCGACACATCGCACTGTATACTTTTTTTTTTTTTAGAACTTTATTGAAATGTCACATATGACATTTCATTAAAGGGTTTCTAAACCCTCCGTTTTTTTTGCATATATCTACTGCTAGCAAGTGTAAAAAAAAACCCCCAAAAAACGCAGCAGTTTAAATTTACACCGTCTTCGCCGTGCGCTCCCATCCGAGAATCCGAAACTGCTCGGGCGGCCGTAAAGCATCTTGGGGCGGGCGCATGCGCAGTTCGGATTTTCGTCTTTTTGGGAGACGAGCAGAGACGCAAGGTAAGTCTATGGACGCGTGCACCCGCATGCAGACACCGCTGGATCGGAAGTGCCTGCAAGGACAGAGGAGTCAGCGCTGGATCCAAGAGCCGCCACACCGCTGGAGGGACAGATGAAAACATCAGGAAAGAAGAAGATCGGATTAAGAGACATCATTTAAGGGAAAACAATTATTCACACTAGATGTGTTGGAGCTGCCCTGGGAAAAAAGGCCAGCGAAAACCCAACACAACTGGTGTGAATGGACCCCAAATTTTAGAACAGGATGGACAGAAATGCAAATTCTTTAAAAAATACACATAGGGGAGCTGTTTACCTGATAATCTGCAAACTCAGCTGTTTGCCTGGAGGGGGTTCAGAGGCACTGCAGGTGCTGAACCAAAAGACTCTCTATAGTTCAGGCATCAGGAAATCACCTTCTATTTTTAGGTGATCTGTACATTTGATTAGTGGATATGTATAGTGGTATTTCTGGGAAAGAAACTTTTTCGCCAGCAAAGCTGAAGCTATGGGAGGCAGAGAGCACTCTGCGATTAAATTGCAGTTTTCTTGAGCTCAACATCTAATTGCATACCTACAAATCTAAACATATCTGAGAAGAAACCTCTCCCCTCCTTCCTCCTCCTCCCTGTCTGCTCTGTTTATAGGGCTGTATAGATGTTCAAATAGAAAGAGAAAGTCTAAAAGGAAATCTTCTGCTGTACACTTTCTTTAGAAATCCCGTAATGACACCAATATCAAAGGTGCACACTGTATTAAATGTTTCCAAAATAAATATTTGATATAAACAGTACAAAAATAATAATTTTGTAAAAAATATTAACTTTGAAAAATGAATGAAACCAACCCATCATAGTTACCCTTTAAATTGGTTACTACTGGCTTTTGTACTGATACAATCTTGGCAATATTGTAAAGCCAAATTATTAATATTTAATTCTTCATTTAAAATAGGGATTTTAGTTTTGGACATATTTTCCTTCAAGTTGCATTATTTATCCGTCTCTGTAAACTACATCAACAATAAGTGCAAATAAATGTTATTATTAATGCATCAGGGAAGCCATGCTAGCCATAGAGTCAAATCACTGCTGAATATTCTGGAATGATAGCTTAAATTTACTACAATTATCATTTGGCTTTAGTCTGTTCTGAGCATTTTGCACTTCCCCATATGAACACAAAGCCTTGTAGAACTTTATAGATTAAATGATTTAGCAGATGTAGATGAAGCTTGGAAGTAATTACACATACACAGCATTATAGTACATTTATTTTACATTATTGTAATACACATTACATGAAAAGCCTGCTTTCAATGACAATGTTGTTAGAAATATATATTAAACAGAGGTAGAACTGTAGTTGCCATCATTTTTATATATTTTAAAATCATTAGCAGGGACACTGTTAAAGGATTACAGATTTTTCCATACCCTATAATGATATAATATTAAACTAAAGTGTAGATAAGCTAATAACTAATATGTATAAGCCTGATCCAACCACCCTGTGACCTAGCCTTTTCTTCTGGTTGTGATCTCATGTCTATGGGCTGCTTCTGTAGTATTATTTATGAACATATTTATTCTTTATGCTAAATTAACTGAATTTTATTTTTGTATTTATTTTTTTATTTGCCCTTGGTTTAATTTTTAGAAGTATTTTTATGTACATCATTTTACATTTCTATTTATTTATTTTCCCTTCCCTTATATGTCCATCGGGATATTCTGAGTGGATGGGCTTTCTGTCCTTTTATTCTGAGGAAGAGGTTAAATCAGGTGAGAAACATTGTAAATATAAAGCCGCAGAAAAACAGATCTTCTGCCTAATGTTACAAAAGACATCGGCACTACACAACTCCTAGAGGCTGAAAATCGGAATATGCCTGAAGACTTACAAGAAATGTTGCCAATTCATCTGGTCAGGGCAAAAAAAAATATGCTATACATTTTTGCAAACACGCACAATGCTTTATTCTTTTAAAGACCATGGCTGTTGATCTGCAAGAAATTCACTCAACTACTAATTTCCTGCTGTGGGCTGACAACTCAGTGCCTTCTTGGGGCTCAAATCACAAGAAATAATGTCAGACCTTCCCAGTTGTCTTCTGCTGAGCTACTGAATCCTACACTCTCTTCATCTCATCAACATATGGGACCATATCTGTAGAAATTCAGAAAAGTTCATAATTAGGCTTTTTATATACTTTAACATACCCTCACCAATCTGGCCCTACTTTCACAATTTCCTATCCAATTGCTACTGTTTTCCCTCAAAATAAGTCAATGCTTAGTTGTTCCACAATCCCTATTCCACAGGTGACAACATGCATGTCCGCCAGATGCAAATCTTTTGTAAGAAAGATTGTTCTAAGGTAATATTAAGTGTCTATCAATTCTCTATAGCTACGGTTATCGTAATCTTTTCTGTAAATAAATAAAGAGGGTAAGGAATTTAACATTTAATTATTTCTGTACATGAGTGTAGTCTTTTTGATGCTACTTGACAGCTCCCTGCAATAGTGATTGCTAATGATTGCAGAGATCATGTGATCTAGGCTGCCTAGGCAGGAAACCAGGGGACATCAGTTTTTTTTAAATTCTTAGCAAGAAATAGATACTATTTTAACCTAAAATATTAATGTGATTTGATATTGCTGATGTGTGCCCTACCGATTCATGTGAAGTTAAAATTTTAAACTTAGGTCCCCTTTATACTGCTATTGTAATGGTTTTACAGCTGCCCTGAGTACAATGAACATGTAAGAACTAATGATGATTAAATCTCTAGACACAAATTACCTGAAAATATAAAAAAGTATCTATAATAGGTGTGTAGTATTTTCCTTTTTGCCAGTGGCATCCATTTAAATTATAGTTTTTAGTCTACATCAGTTTTATAAACCAGGAAAACAAACATAGATTATAATGACTCAATCCAGCACAGCAAAAGTATGAATTTTATTGTACATTTGGTTAGTTTTTTTTGTATTATTTATTTATTACTAGGATTTATAGACACAAATTACCCCTATGTTTTGAAGCTTAGGTACTCCACCGGAAATTTATAGGACAGAAAGTGTTGCCCTTGAAAAGGAGGTACTAGATAAATATAGGGAAATTAAAGAAAAGATGGCCCCACAGCACATAATTTAGGTCTTACTGACTCTCCAATAATCGTTTTAAAACTAATTTCAAAAATGAAAATGCACAATTTTGCCAATTAAGTATAAAGTATAGTGTATCTTGGCAATCTGTTAGAGGTGACTAAACATTGTGCACCTCATATTACCTGGAACAGTTTGACATATGCTATAAAAGTCTTCAGAAAACCTTATGTAGCACATTTTACAAAATTTCCTTTGAAGTTGTTCCCCATAGCAGTCACATTTACCTTGTCTGTTGTTAAACTCAATTGTCTATCAACTTTGTATTTTATAAATATTTTACTTGAACTAGTCCTTGGATAGCTGTCTACAAAATTAAATACAAAATTTTTCAAGAGAAACACAACTAGAACACATCTAGAATAGAATAGAATATATTATTATCCTCTCCTCTTAATACCCCAATAACGTATTTAATTTTGCTCTGCCAATGTTTTTATTTTAATGCTGCTGCTTAAAGGCTGTCTCCAGGCTTTATGCTTCTTCGGAGAACCACCCTCTACCCCCAAGATACTGTAGGGGCAAGCTCTCTTTTGAAGTGAGGTTTTCAGCCTAAGCTGATTTAAAAAAGAAAAAACCTCCATTGGGAGATTTAAAAAACCAAATAGCTTGGTGTGCTTTATCACTGCTTGACAATGGCATCACTACAGTGAATGTGCACTCTGTTATAAACACTAGTATAATACCAGTAGCAGCAGCTCAGTTTCTACAGTCAGCCAGCAGTTCTATGTCCCTGCTCTACTTGAGGTATATTTTCAGAAAGCAGCATATGGTTTGTTGAGCCACATTGAAGAAATTCAGCATCGAGTATACATTTTCTTTCGTATTCTGTGATAATACTTGCACTAAAAAGGCCCTCTTTGATCCAGGAGAATCCACTTTCAAACCATTTCCTGCTTTGATTTTGCTTCTGATCCCACCTTGTCTTTTGAATTCTTCCTGCCCATCTGCAACCTCTCCTGACCTCTGCCTGTTGCCAATCTCAGACTGACTGCTGCCTTATCAACTGTAATACTACTCTGTCTGAACCTTAACTTTTCTGCTATTGCTTGTTTTAGGAAATTTGCCTCTGCCTGTTGATTCTGAACCTTTCTTTGATTGTATGTCTGGAATGACAGCTGTTACCAACTGACAGCTGGTATGGTATCTAGTAACTGCACACATCTTTGCCATCATAGTGTTCTAGGCAAGACTGGATGCTCCTAAGGAACTGTTCCTTGTAGGCTCTTGCATCTACCACTGGATGTACTGAATGTCCTATACTTGCAGCCAGTGTAGAACATATTACCTCATATTCTAAAAATGTGGAAAATGCCACTGAAGCTTTGTAAGATACAACACTCATCTAACACGCTTTGTGTGTGCATTTCTCAAATAGGAAACATTAGATTCACTGTAGTTAGCATCTGTTCACACTTTCTAACCTAATTGAAGGTGTTGCTAACAGTTAGCTTGAAAAGGAAGAAACCCTTTTATGATAGAAAAAGCTGTAGAAAATCGACTGTTTCATTGATCTAGAAAATGCTGTAACATAATAGCTGCAGGTCTATCCAGTAATACAAGGGAGGTAATTGTTAATCCTTACACATGAATACTTCCTGTTCTCTATAGAAATCTTCTAATTTGCTGACAACTACAAAATGTCTTCACTATAAGCACATACATACATACATTTTAAATACATGGGCATTTGTAAAGTATGTTATTCAGGGAGGAACCCTACTGTAGTGGAGGGCCTACGCACTTTCCTGTTCTAGCTGCCACCAACACTTGTAATTCAGTGGAGGCTTTCCTGAAGAGCCAAACTATAATAATTTTAGGTTAATTTATGTCTACATATTTAAGTTTATCTTAAGTATGTAGCGCTCACCCCCGAAGGAGCCGCTGAATAACCGGATATTTCTATCCCCCTACACCAATGTACCGCCCAAATCGTGGATCCACAGCACACCAGCACACCAACACACCTTTGAACAGTTTTATAGCAGATTTACTGATAAAGCAGAAATAAACAACTATGATACAATAGCAATGACAACAATAATGTGTAGCAACAGGCTGAGACACTCTGCAACTCAGTAACTGCAGCTATATGCTGTCAGCACTGATATATGAGAGGCCAATTGTCTTTAAATGGCCGCCTGTTTGTCAACGTGGCCAAAGGCCTCTCACCAATCCTCAACGTCAGTTGGAAAGATATGAAGACTGCTAGCAGATGACGGACATCCTCTCTCTCTCTCTCTCTCCAGCTCAGGCGACATAGAGGGAAGTCATCTGGGTCCCCGACAAAAGGTCCTCACCCATCCAGGATGTTCGCAGTCCTCTCTAATGGCTCCGTCTGGCTCCCTCTCTCTCTGCTGGGCTGGCTGGATCACTCCGGTGGCCGGTTCAGCCATGCGACTAGGCCTCAGTTCGGGCGCTCGAACACAGTCTCTCCAATTGAGCAGATGAACAGCAGTCCTTCAGAATGCCGCTATACAGAGTCTGTGTGTCCCAATCTGTCAGTGGGAATCACACAGCTCGGCTGCATGCAGTCCTAATTCACCCAGTGCCTCACACACAGGCCTGTCTCCTCCAGATCCCCCAGTCAGACTGAGCATGCTCAATCCCTGCAGTTCATACCCCTCCAACTAGACCTCTCAAACTCCCTATTCAAAAGAAAACTATGGGGTGCACCCCATAGTTTCCCTAATGATAGAGGAGTACATTCTGCAATATACTCCTGTAATCAAACATATACCCTAAGATTGTAATTTAATATTATGGGGTCTATTCAAAAATCTGCCGAAGGATCCAGCCGTAGCTTCGGCTGATCCTTCGGCTAGCTTCGGTTACGGGAGGCCTTTGGTTCAGTAGAATCGAAGGGCTGCTGTACGGGCTATTCACTAGGATAAAATACGAAGCGGGCTGAAAGCCTGCTACTGACAGCTGGGCGGAGCCAGCCGTCATCTCACGGCAAGCCACGGCTACTTGCAGGGACAGATCAGCATCTCTTGGTTATCAGGTAACCAGGGGACGCTGAACTGTCATTACAATGAGAACTCGGCTGAGCCATTAGACAGTTCAGCCTGGTTGCCCTCGGGCAGCTCGGTGACCGCCAGTTCTACTTATACTGCAGCCAGCAACAGGCATCCATAGTGCAGCCTGCCAGTCCCGGGAGCATGGTGTTGTGGAAATTTTATTAGGATGTGTTTTTAGTGTATTGTAATATTTTGTCATTAGTCTCTCAGTGTCTCGGTTTAAATAGGGGGTTAACTCATTGGAGTAGATATCTTATGCGCGGTGGAGCAGTGTCTTCTTGGCAGATGTATGGACGCCGGCTGGGGCCCCCCGTGCAATGCATGGATTTATTGGCTTGCGTGGATGCATTTGTTTGGAACGCAATATATGAAAGGAACGTGCGTTTGTTCTCTCTGGTGCGTCTGATCAACCGCTAGAGATAATATAACGTTGTCCCTGTAAATGAGCGCGCATGAGAATCCTAGTAACGTTATGTGGCATTGATCACTGAGCAATGCTGGATAAAGTCACTCCGGTGGTAATAGATTATTGTATTATGTATTGAAGTGATTGTTAACCACTTCCTGGTTTGCTGGTTGTTGAAATCATCTGCTGGTTTGCTATCACTTCCTGTCTCGCTGTTTGAGACATCCCTTCCTGTCTGACATCACTTCCTGTTGGGCAGGTATAAAACAATAAACATACCTGTGCTCTGTCTCTAAGCATGGGATTATCAAGCAAGCAACACATGTCTCCTGACTCTACATGACTCTGAAAGGGATACTTCCAGTCCTTGCACAAAGGATTGTAGTACAACGGTGGAAATTCTTTGTGTTTGGCGCAGCTTAATGCGGCATGGATTTGTGCGTTGAACCAAGCGAATTTCCATAACAATGGTACCATGCTGTCAGGAAGCCAGAGCCAGGATTCCTACACCGCAGTTTGCGCATGGGCATGGTGCAGTTCATAGAGCTGTTTCAGGTGCAGCGGCTCTGCGTAAGCGTGTGCATTCGGCTATTCACTCACTGCTGTTCGGCCCCTATGAGAATAGGCCGAACAGCAGCGAGTATCCTGCCGGAGGTTCAGCTCAGCCGATCCAGCGGAAGCAAGCCAATGTATGGCTGAAATCAGCTGCGCAAGCCTGAAGTGAATAGCTGAACAGCGTTCGGCTCACTTCACTTCGGGTCGGTTATTCACTCTGGCTGCCTACGGCAGCTTTGTGACTAACCCCCTATATCTTTTTGGCGGGGCTGAGTGCCAATAATAGTTGGGATCCTCCCCACTCTCTCCTCTCATTGAGAGACAGAGGCTTGTAGGAACTGTTGTGCATTCATGAATATCAGTGCAGGCGCAGCAGTTCCGTCCCTGCCTCCCCTCTACGCTACTGTCACTATCTCTTCTCCCTGGCTAAACATTTACAACACCGCCCCTGTAGCTCTGTCCTGCCACCCCTCCATGCTGCTGTCTCTCTCTTCTTCTCCATGGCTGATTGGGAATAACACAAAGGAGATCTGCATCAGGGACGTGCGGTCAGGGGAGGCAGGTGGGGCAGAGCCTCACCTAGAATTATGGAGGAAAAAGCTGTCAGCTTCAAGTCTGAAGCTGACAACTTTTTCTCCATTCAGATCGGCATCTAGCAGGTTACACAGCGGGGAAATCCTCCCCGCTGTGTAACCTGTCATGGACGGAGCGCTGCTTTGTCCGGCGGGTGGGGCGGGGGACAAGGCTTCGTCCGGCGGGGGACAAGGCTTCGTCCGGCAGTGGGCAGGGCTTCAGCCGGCGGGGGGCGGGACGTGCTGGGGAATGCTTCACCTGGAACAAGAGGTACCACACGTCACTGATCTGCATCAACACTTCAGTAACCGATTCTAACTTGTCCAGTTGCTGAAACACTACTGCAGATCTCCTTTGTGTTATTCCCAATGAGCCGGGGAGAAGAATGGAGGAGCATGGAGGGAAGGCGGGGATGGATCTGCTGCGCCTGCGCTGGTATTCAAGAACAGCAGCAGCTCCTATCAGCCACTGTCGCTCAATAGAGAAGAAAAGAGTGGGGAGGATCCCATCAATATTGTTAGGATCGCTTCTCAGCATGGAGCTTAGCCCCACCCACAGCATATTATATTGAATTGCAAGCCTAGAGAGGATTTTTGATTACAGGAGTACATAGCAAAATGTTCTTCTGTATCATTAGGAAACTAATAATGGCACTTATAGTGTACCCCATCATTCTTCTTTAGGCTAGAGGATCTAAAAAAACTGCAAGAGATAGGAAAACACTCGGACCCATGGCCTACTAGAATTTGTGGAGCACCTAACCTCCACTGTCACGGCCCTACTGCAAAATCTTCTCCTGGAGAATTTGATTGTGTGCCAAAAAAGCGAGGGGACCTGAGCATGACATTATAGCAAAACCCATCTACTACAAAACAAACTAGGGCCATTGTTAGGGAACCAGGAAACCGGAATGAAACTTAAAGTGCAGGTTTAAAAAATATAAAAGGATTTTATAGAAAACAACAATAAACATAAATGGCAGAAAAACTATGGAGAAAGTTGAGATCGTAGTTGGTGCAAAGCCAGGAGTCAGATGCCAAGACGGGTAGTCAGCCAAGTGCAGGATGAACCCAAACAAAGACGGAGTCAGTAACAAGGGGATCAGTAAGCCAGAGCCAGGATCATACTCAGGAATAATGGCAGCACACTTGGTTGATCAGAACAAACGCAAGGACGGAGATTGAATGGAAAAGGTGGAGGTTATATAGTGACCTGGTGCCTACATCATCACTGTGAGACAGGAATACCCAGGAGTCTATGCAGTGCAGCAGAGTGATGATGTGTGCAGGTTTGGACATAGGAGCGTGCCAAAGACCTCTTAGCAACCTGGGACACTATGTCCTCTCTGTCCGGCTTCATGCCCAGCTCGTAGACATCATCGGTTGCCATCCCACCAAGACCAGACAGAGAGCTGCTGACAGACATGACCCTAACAGAGCCACTCGTCCCAACTCATTCGACGCTGCCCCTCAGTGGGGAACAGGGCGATGACAGTAACTGGTTTACAGTTACATCGGAGTCTCCTACAAGGATTCCATTACGTGTTGTTAATGGAGGCCTTCCTCAGAGCCGGAACCCTACTTCTGCTTTTAAAGCAAGGCCCCAAAGACTTTATGCCTACAGATCCAGGCATGGTTGGATCACCAAGTTACCAGCCACCATGGGGAAAATGTAGTGATGAAAATTTGCTCTGCTAGTTTATTTCCTAAGTGTATCTAAGTGACCCACTGCCTGATGTCAGTCACAGAGGAGATGACCTGAGAGGCAACCTCCTCTGCTGATTGACAGAAGGCAGTGGGCGGCGCCAGACCAGGTGACACCTCGCCATGTCATCATCGCGCATGCGCGGTCCTCTGAAAGAGAGAGGAGGAGACTATCACCTGGTTGGATGTGGTATGCCGCCTGGTCCCCTCCTTTCTCCTGATACTGTCGGGCTCTCGGTCCATGACCAAATGCCCGACTTTTTAGAAGGGGTGACACCAAAATGACTGCCAGTCATTTTGGTGTCATCCCTGCAATGGTGTAACCCCGGTGCTGGCTGCACCCCCCTAGTGATGCCACAGGGCGGCACAATGGCCAGCCTGCTATTGGCTAATGCACTTTCAAATAGCAGAATGACTATTGCTCCTGCAGAGGAGCAGACCTGAGAGAGAGAAATCAAACATTCCGTTGGGCAGGGAGCGGTGGTTTTTTTTTTTTAGTCGGTCGGCGAGCATCTGGTTTCCCAGATTGGGAGTATTAACATCACTAGACAACGTGATTGATGCTGGATTGACATCGTGGGATATGTTTTTTTTTTAAATAAGGGAATTGTCAAAACCTGTAGGGGTTTTTTGTTTTTTTTCAAATAAAGGACTTTTTCTAAGGTGTTGTCTTTTCTTTACTATTTTATACTATTTAGGTGAATGAATTGGGGTACAAGTACCCCTTACTCATTCAAGAGGGGAGGCAGCATCTGGGTGCCTCCCCCCCTGCCCACATACCCCCACAACCACTGAGCCAGGGTTGTGGGGAAGAGGCCCTTGTCCTCATCAGCATGGGAAAAGCTCCCTCCCAATGCTGAGGGCATGTGGCATGGTATGGTTTGGGTGGGGGCGTTTGCTCGCCCCCCCCTTTCTTGCCCTACCAGGCTGCTGGTCAGATCAAGGGTCTAGTAAGGGGTTTCAAGGGGGACCCCACGCTTATTTGGGGTTGATTTTTGGTATTGGGGTTCCCCCTAAAATTCCTACCAGACATAAAAGGCCTGCCGTAAATTACTGGGGGGAAATGCACACTATTTTTTTTTTGGACATTGGGGTCCCCACTAACATTCCTACCAGACCTATAGGGTCTGGTATGAATTGGGGAGCGGAACCCCATGCTCTTTTTCTTTATTATTGCTTATGTGGACCGTGAACAGTTAAACACTTTTGTGCATTCTGTGACACCTGTCAGCTTCTTTGTTTACATTCGGGATACCGAGTCCGGAATGTGAGCAAAGAAGCAGAGAGCTGTTACAGAATGACACCTACACACAGTTCTCATCTTCTTTCTTTGTTTACATTCCGTAACAACATTCTGATACTTTGCTGACATTCGGGATGCGAGTCCTGAATGTCAGCAAAGATGCAGAGACGCCAGAGAGCCGTTACAGAATCACACCCAGCATTCTCACGCTTGTTTCGTTATTTCTGTAATCCGGATGCATCCGAATGTTTACAGAAACTTGAACGAATGTCAGTTCAGAATGTATCAAATCGCACATGTCTATCATCTATACTAAGGATGCACCGATACCGGTATTTTGGTACCGAGTACAAATACCGATATTTTTTTTTGGTACTCGCTGATACCAAATACACTGGAAGTCCCATTCAGGAAGCCAGGCGGCGTGTAATGACTCGCCACCTGGCTTCCTGATTAGCCAGGAAGCCGGGCAGCGTGTAAACACTCGCCACCCGGCTTCCCGATTAACAAGTAAGCCGTCCCATGCTTCTCTTCACTATGTGACGAGAAAGCATGGAGCCGGCTTGCTGGCCAATCATGGAAGCCGGGCGCCGTGTAATGACGCGGCACCCTGCTCTCTGATTGGCTGGGAAGCAGGCTAGGTGCTCCCTCGTCATGAGATGATGAGGGAGCAGGAAGCCGGCTTCCCGGCCAATCAGAAAGCAGGGCGCTGCGTCATTACTCGGCGCCCAGCTTTCTGATTGGCCAGCTTCCCGACCTTTCAGGTAGCCGGGCAGCGCATAATTACATGCTGCCCGGCTTCCTGATTGGCCAGGAAGAAGGCTGCATGCTCTCTCGTCACAAGTGACGAGGGAGCATGTAGCTGGCTTCCCGGCCAATCAGGAAGCAAGGCAGCGTGTAAAGACGCGCTGCCCGTCTTCCTGATACAGGAAGTATCGGGCTAGGCATCATACGAGTACTCGCCCAAATACTCGGTATTGGTGCATCCCTCATCTATACCTTTTTTTGTAGCTGGTCATTCTTTTGCCACTGTTTGCTGTGATTCATTTTTTATTTTTTTTTGCTGCTATTTGACCTTACCTCAGTCTGCACCTGTTTAGTTGCACCGGGTGACCCCCATCATGTTTGGGGGTGTATACAGTATATGTTGGCCTATTCATTTGTCTCATTGCCTTGATAAGGATTGACTGCAATCCATCGAAGCGTCAGACGGAATAAACTCTAAGCCAACAATAACAGATGATTTGTGAAGACGAGTCTGTGTTGCTCAGTGGTCCCTTGTGACTTCCCCGTCTGCCGCACCGTGACTCCCTTTGGATAAATATTTTTAAGTCCGCCGTCTCTCAAGTCTTCATGTTGAAAGTCAGAAGGGATTTTCTGTTCTCGCCGGCGTTTGGTCCCTGAAGGAATACTCTGCAAAGTATAATTAACGCCAGCTGAACTTTTCTATTTGTGTCCTTTGATTTCTTAGAATGCAACTCAATCTATTGCTTTTACGTGAAGAACTTCGGCCCAAACTCTTGTCAGTCTGTTGTCAGGTCCATCGAAATCGAAAAATGGCTCATGGGAGCAAGGGACAAATTGTGTGGGGTTGAGGTTTGGATGGTCAAGGTGCTGTTGGCCTCCATCTCCTTCAGTCTAGTGCCGTCTTTGATGCTACAGCGCCATAGGGTGCCTTCTGGCTTCTTTGGGGGGTGCCTCGCAATTTACGCACAGCATCATGCCATATCCATGGTGGAGATAGGCAAGCCACCAGAACCATTAAAAATAAATGACGCTAGTCCAGGGAAGGTGGGTTCACCTCTGTCCAGGCCTGCTCCGCCTCCTGCCCTCTGATGACATACTGTGAAGGGAGGACTGATGCGAAGAAGGGACTGGGGACTCTGATGTGAAGGGAGGACCGGGGACAATGGTGTGAAGGGAGGACCCTGATGGGAAGGGAGGACTGAGGACCCTGATGGGAAGGGAGAACTGAGGACTCCGATGGGAAGGGAAGACTGATGGGAAGGGAGGAATGAGATTGCTGATGTGAATCGAGGACTGAGGACTCTGATGGGAAGGGAGGACTGAGGACCCTGATGGGAAGGGAGGACTGAGGACCCTTATGGGAAGGGAAGACTGAGGACCCTGATGGGAAGGGAGGACTGAGGACTCTGATGGGAAGGGAGGACTGAGGACTCTGATGGGAAGGGAGGACTGAGGACTCTGATGGGAAGGGAGGACTGAGGACTCTGATGGGAAGGGAGGACTGAGGACTCTGATGGGAAGGGAGGACTGAGGACTCTGATGGGAAGGGAGGACTGAGGACTCTGATGGGAAGGGAGGACTGAGGACTCTGATGGGAAGGGAGGACTGAGGACTCTGATGGGAAGGGAGGACTGAGGACTCTGATGGGAAGGGAGGACTGAGGACCCTGATGGGAAGGGAGGACTGAGGACCCTTATGGGAAGGGAAGACTGAGGACCCTGATGGGAAGGGAAGACTAAGGGCCCTGATGTGAAGGGAGGTCTGAGGAATCTGATGGGAAGGGAAGACTGAGGACGCTGATGGGAAGGGAGGACTGAGGACCCCGATGGGAAGGGAGGACTGAGGACTCCGATGGGAAGGGAGGACTGAGGACTCCGATGGGAAGGTAGGACTGAGGACCCTGATGGGAAGGAAAGACTGAGGACTCTGATGGGAAGGGAAGACTGAGGACTCTGATGGGAAGGCAAGACTGAGGACTCTGATGGGAAGGGAAGACTGAGGACTCTGATGGGAAGGGAAGACTGAGGACTCTGATGGGAAGGGAAGACTGAGGACTCTGATGGGAAGGAAATACTGAGGACTCTGATGGGAAGGGAAGACTGAGGACTCTGATGGGAAGGGAAGACTGAGGACTCTGATGGGAAGGGAAGACTGAGGACTCTGATGGGAAGGCAAGACTGAGGACTCTGATGGGAAGGGAAGACTGAGGACTCTGATGGAAAGGGAAGACTGAGGACTCTGATGGGAAGGGAAGACTGAGGACTCTGCTGGGAAGGGAAGACTGAGGACTCTGATGGGAAGGGAGGATTGAGGACTCTGATGGGAATGGAGGACTAAGGACTCTGATGGGAAGGGAAGACTGAGGACTCTGATGTGAAGGGAAGACTGAGGACTCTGATGGGAATGGAGGACCGGGGACCCCGATGTAAAGGGGTGACCGAGGACTCTGATGGGAAGGGAGGACCGAGGGCTCTGATGGGAAGGGAGGACCGAGGACTTTGATGGGAAGGGAGGACCGAGGACTTTGATGGGAAGGGAGGACCGAGGACTCTGATGGGAAGGGAGGACCGAGGACTTTGATGGGAATGGAGGACCGAGGACTCTGATGTAAAGGGGGGAACGAGGACTCTGATGTAAAGGGGGGAACGAGGACTCTGATGGGAAGGGAGGACCGAGGACTCTGATGGGAAGGGAGGACCAAGGACTCTCATGGGAAGGGAGAACTGAGTTTGCTGAAGGGAAGGGAGGACTGAGATTGCTGAAGGGAAGGGAGGACTGAGAATTCTGATGTGAAGGGAGGACTGAGGACTCTTATGGGAAGACTGAGGACTCTGATGGAAAGGGAGGACTGAGGACTCTGATGGACAGGGAGGACTGAGGACTCCGATGGGAAGGGAGGACCGAGGACTCCGATGGGAAGGGAGGACCGAGGACTCCGATTGGAAGGGAGGACCGAGGACTCTGATGGGAAGGGAGGACTGAGGACTCTGATGGGAAGGGAGGACTGAGGACTTTGATGGGAAGGGAGGACTCTTATGGGGAGGACTGAGGACTCTGATGGGAAGGGAGGACTGAGAACTCTAATGGGGAAGACTGAGGACTCTCATGGGAAGGGGTCCCTTGAGATTTAAAATTTTCTGAGCTTATCATTGTTTTTATCAGCGGTTTAAATTTAATAAAAAAGCTTCTGGGGGGAAAATAAAATGAAAACAAATGCATCTCCAAAGGCTGTGTCCCCCTTATATCTGCTTCATGATATAACTCAAGTCCATAATAGGGATAGCTGTGCCATACCCTCTAATGAACCACAATGGCTGACTATTGATATGGTCAAGAAAGGGATAGCCAAAATTAAGGTGAATAAAGCACCTGGACCAGACAGCTTACACCCACGTGTCCTCAAAGAATTGAGCTGTGTAATTTCAACGCCATTGTATCTAATACAATGACTGGCTTGGTACCGATGGATTGGCGCAAAGCCAATGTGGTGCCTATATTTAAAAAGGGATCAAAGTCTTTACTTACAGACCTGTAAGTTTTTAACCTCAATAGTTGGCAAGATACTTGAAAGTTTGATCAAGGATCACATGCTTGAAAATAATATCATAAGTGATAGTCAGCACGGATTCACAAAAGACAGAAGTTGTCAAACAAACCTACTTTCTTTTTATGAGGAAGTGAGTAATAAATTGGACAGAGGAATGGCTCTGGATATAGTATACTTGGACTTTGCAAAAGCGTTTCACACAGTTCCCCCCAGGAGGCTAATGTATAAGTTAAGGTCAGTAGGTATAGAGTATTCGATCTGTAATTGGGTAGATAACTGGCTTTAAGACCGTATTCAGAGAGTGGTGATCAATGATTCGTACTCTGAATGGTCTGAGGTTGTTAGTGGTGTCCCCCAAGGTTCAGTGTTGTTAGTGGTGTCCTCCAAGGTTCAGTGAGGTGGTGTCCCCCCGGGGTTCAGTGTTAGTGGTGTCCCCCAAGGTTTAGTGTTGGCCCCTTAACCACTTCCGGGCCGGCCGTAGTAAAAAAACGGCCAGCCCGGAGCTCTCTAGATCTGAGCGGGCGCGCGCAAATGGGAAACGGCCGAAATTTAAAAACAGGCAGCGGTGCTTGTTACCATACAAGCGATCCGCCGGCTGTAGAGCCGGCGGATCG
>NW_017308064.1:272529-285496 GCF_000935625.1 Nanorana parkeri
AGAAGCGATCTGGCGACAGGTAAGTCGCCAGGATCGCTTCTGTTGTAAAGCCGACAGTCGGCTCTACAAGTTTAAACAGACAACCGGCGGCAAAAGTCACCGGGAGTCTGTTTAAACAGCCCCGATGCTGGCTGTACGTCGTCAGTCACGAAGGGGTTAAAAAACATCTGGATGTATTCCTAAATGCACAGAATATTACTGGATATTGAGTTATTATAGGTATATTCGGCATCAGAGATTGTTGATCCAGGTAATATCCGATTGCCTTATGGGATCAGGAAGGAATTTTTTCCCCTGTTGGAGCAAATTGAACCGTGCTTTTATAGGGTTTTTTTTGCCTTCCTCTGGATCAATGGAGGGTAACTGTGGGCATAGCGTTCTGTTCAGGCTTTTCTTTTTGTCTCTATAGGTTGGACTCGATGGACTTGTGTCTTTTTTCAACCTAACTATGTAACTATTCTGTTGCCTGAGCACCTCCAGCTTTGACCGCCAAGTGCCACCAGGTTCAACTTTTCCATCTTGGAATCAGCCGTACAAGCCTGAAGTGAATAGCCGAACAGGTCGGTTCGGCTATTCAGGTCGGTTATTCACTCGGCTGCCTACGACTCCTTTGTGAATAGCCCCCATATAAAAATTGCCGGAGGGGGGGGAAAATGCTTTCTATAAACGCTGTAAATTGTACCCAGATGTCTGTTTAGAAGCGGCCGTGTCACCGTGTCCTGGGTGCCTTATATCACGTACATGATATTTTTTTTTTTGCTACCCTGTATTTTTTATATAGTGTACAAAGTGCAAAAAAAAAAAAAAACATTCAGAAAAAAAAAAAAAGAAAGGTGCTTCACTGACCTGGACTCCATGCAGGCACTGCTCCTGATCGAGGGGTCAATTGCCGGTGTCCCACCGCCGGTATCTGCCTCATCCTTGCCCTCCTACGATGTCACCGCTGGCTGCTGCAGGAACGGAAGCCTCTGCATCCTCACGACACGCCGGGCGGGCTCTCTCCTCTGCAGGAAAGGATGAAGTGAAGTGGCGGAAGTAGTTCCGTCAATACCAGAGGGAGAAGCCGCGTCTGAAGTCCCGCCGCGCAGCTTCTCCCTCTCTCTTCAGTGACAGATCCAGGAAGAGGGAGGGGGGTTGCGTTGCGGAGGCTGCGGGGGAATTAACGGCGCACATTCTCCCAGTGAGGAAATGGCTGCTCCCTCCCGGCCCAGGGGTTGACTGACCAGAGGCAGGTTAGTTGAAGCTATAGAGGCGAGCTAGGCGGCGCGAGGCCTTAGGCGACCGCCTAACTCGCCTAATTAGAGAGCCGCCTCTGCACATGTGTTTACTTCTGATGAAGAGTCCCAATCTGATATTGTGGTAGACTCTAATGATGTGCCATGTACACACAGTGGAGAACAGGGCGATGACAGTGATTGGCTTACAGTTCCATTGATGTCTCCTATAAGGATCCCATCACGTGTTGTTATTTGAGGCCTTCCTCAGAGAAGAAGTCTGCACCCTACTTCTGCTTTTAAAGCAAGGCCCCAAGACTTTATGCCTACAGATCCAGGCATGGGTGGATCACCAATTGAACAAGCCACCACGGGGAAAATGTAGTGATGACATTTGTCTCTGCTTGTTTATTTCCTAAGCGTATCTAAGTGACCCACTGCCTGATGTCAGTCACAGAGGAGAGGACCTGAGAGAGAACTTTCTCTCTCAGGTCCGCTCCTCTGCTGATTGACAGAAGGCAGTGGGCGGCGCAATAGCCAGCCTGCTATTGGCTAATGAGATTTAAAATAGCCAATAGCAGAATGACTATTGCTCCGGCAGAAGAGCGGACCTGAGAGAGGAAGTTATCTTTCAGGTCCGCTCCTCTGTGATCTTCTCTCGTTATATATATCGGAGGAGATCGATCATTGAAGGAAGATACTCTGTGATTTTCTTAGAGGCATTAGTTCCCAAATCGCAGTATATCATACAGATTTATATGAACATTAATCTGCATTTGAGCACTGTTTGATTTATTGGACACTTATCAAGTCTCATAAGAGACTTACACTGTGAACTTTATCACCTTGGATTTAAAATTATTTATTGGAGGTTGATGATATTTGTTTTCAGCATTTAGACACACTTTTTGCTTGATATATTGTTAAGAGGTTCAGCGCGGTGCATTGTTTTAAGAATTTTAAGAAACAAATCGCACATGTCTATCATCTATACTAGGGATGCACGGATACCGCTATTTTGGTACCGAGTACAAGTACTGATATTTTTGTTTCTGTACTCGCCGATACCAAATACCGAGTATTGGACGTCCCATTCAGGAAGCGTGTAAAGACTCGTCACCCGGCTTCCCGATTAACAAGGAAGCCGACCCATGCTTCTCTTCACTATGTGACGAGAAAGCATGGAGCCGGCTTGCTGACCAATCATGGAAGCCGGCGGCCGTGTAATGACGCGGCGCCCTGCTCCCAGACTGGACGAGAATCCGGCTCCATGCTCCCTTGTCTGCGTCATTACACGGCGCCCAGCGTCCTGATTGGCCAGCTTCCCGACCAATCAGAAAGCCGGGTAGCGCGTCATTACATGCTGCCCGGCTTCCTGATTGGCCGACAAGGGAGCATGTAGCTGGCTTCCTGGCCAATTAGGAAGCCAGGCAGCGTGTAATGACACGCTGCACGGCTTCCTGACACATGAAGTATCGGGCTAGGCATCGGAGCGAGTGCTCGCCCAAATACTCGGTATCGGCACTGATATCGATACTAGTATCGGTGCATCCCTAATCTTTACCTTTTTGTTTAGCTGGTCATTCTTTTGCCCGTTTGTTGCGATTAATTTTTTTTTTTGTGCTGCTATTTGACCTTACCTCAGTCTGCACCTGTTTAGTTGCACCGGGTGACCCCCATCATGTTTGGGGGTGTATACAGTATATGTTGGCCTATTCATTTGTCTCATTGCCTTGATAAGGATTGACTGCAATCCATCGAAGCGTCAGACGGAATAAACTCTAAGCCAACAATAACAGATGATTTGTGAAGACGAGTCTGTGTTGCTCAGAGGTCCCTTGTGACTTCCCCGTCTGCCGCACCGTGACTCCCTTTGGATAAATATTTTTAAGTCCGCCGTCTCTCAAGTCTTCATGTTGAAAGTCAGAAGGGATTTTCTGTTCTCGCCGGCGTTTGGTCCCTGAAGGAATACTCGGCAAAGTATAATTAACGCCAGCTGAACTTTTCTATTTGTGTCCTTTGATTTCTTAGAATGCAACTCAATCTATTGCTTTTACGTGAAGAACTTCGGCCCAAACTCTTGTCAGTCTGTTGTCAGGTCCATCGAAATCGAAAAATGGCTCATGGGAGCAAGGGACAAATTGTGTGGGGTTGAGGTTTGGATGGTCAAGGTGCTGTTGGCCTCCATCTCCTTCAGTCTAGTGCCGTCTTTGATGCTACAGCGCCATAGGGTGCCTTCTGGCTTCTTTGGGGGGTGCCTCGCAATTTACGCACAGCATCATGCCATATCCATGGTGGAGATAGGCAAGCCACCAGAACCATGAAAAATAAATGACGCTAGTCCAGGGAAGGTGGGTTCACCTCTGTCCAGGCCTGCTCCGCCTCCTGCCCTCTGATGACATACTGTGAAGGGAGGACTGAGAACGCTGATCTAAAGGGGGAACCAAGGACAATGGTGTGAAGGGGGGGCGAGGACAATGGTGTGAAAGGAGGACCCTGATGGGAAGGGAAGACTGGGGACTCTGATGGGAAGGGAAGACTGGGGACTCTGATGGGAAGACTGGGGACTCTGATGGGAAGGGAAGACTGGGGACTCTGATGGGAAGGGAAGACTGGGGACTCTGATGGGAAGGGAGGACTGGGGACTCTGATGGGAAGGGAGGACTGAGGACTCTGATGGGAAGGGAGGACTGAGGACTCTGATGGGAAGGGAGGACTGAGGACTCTGATGGGAAGGGAGGACTGAGGACTCTGATGGGAAGGGAGGACTGAGGACTCTGATGGGAAGGGAGGACTGAGGACTCTGATGGGAAGGGAGGACTGAGGACTCTGATGGGAAGGGAGGACTGAGGACTCTGATGGGAAGGGAGGACTGAGGACTCTGATGGGAAGGGAGGACTGAGGACTCTGATGGGAAGGGAGGACTGAGGACCCTGATGGGAAGGGAAGACTGAGGACCCTGATGGGAAGGGAAGACTGAGGACCCTGATGGGAAGGGAAGACTGAGGACCCTGATGGGAAGGGAAGACTGAGGACCCTGATGTGAAGGGAAGACTGAGGACCCTGATGTGAAGGGAAGACTGAGGACTCTGATGTGAATGGAGGTCTGAGGAATCTGATGGGAAGGGAAGAGTGAGGACCCTGGTGGGAAGGGAAGACTGAGGACCCTGATGGGAAGGGAAGACTGAGGACCCTGATGAGAAGGGAAGACTGAGGACCCTGATGGGAAGGGAAGACTGAGGACCCTGATGTGAAGGGAAGACTGGGGACTCTGATGTGAAGGGAGGTCTGAGGAATCTGATGGGAAGGGAAGACTGAGGACTCTGATGGGAAGGGAGGACTGAGGACTCTGATGGGAAGGGGTCCCTCGAGATTTTACATTTTCTAGGCTTATCAATGTTTTTATCAACGGTTTAAATGTATTTATTGTGGTACTGTCGAGGTGCAGTGACGATATATATGTGTGTACGTTTTCATGCCTTACCTTGCTGACTTTCTTCATTTTGTATCAATCTTTTTATTGGGCTAGAGTCCTAGATATTCAAAATTGTCTCCACAGGAAACTCCGTCCGACACAGGGGATTGGATTGTAAACCAGGCTGTAAACAGCTGCCCCCTTCCCCGTCATTCTGTGTAACGCAATCACTGCACACCAGCTCTGCCTTTGCACACAATACACTGTCCCGGGGGGTGTCACTATGAATACGGGGTGGAGAGCTCACAGAAAGAGCTCAGTTGTAATATACACACATTGCTTGCACAGCACAGAGGCGGCCATTTCTATGAGGATATGAAGAGGAAAGCTAACAAAAGATGTACTGTAAGTTTCTGTGTTCATATACAGCAACTGCATATGTCTGCTTCATGTAAACTCTGTGTATATTGCTGACGTGTTTTTTTTGTTGTTTTTTTTAATACCTCCACAAAAGGTGGAAATGGGCTATAAGTAGTAAGTACAGAAAAACTGGACATGTTACTTTTAGGGAGATTGAGACTTTAAAGTGAACCTGTCATAACCTAAAAAGAACCTAAGCCAACAATGCTGCTGAAATATCGGTACGTTGTAGTCCCAGCAAGTACGAGGAGCATTCAGGAAGTCCTGAGCCTTCAGTCCTCCTCAAGCCTAGAGTCTTCCTTGAGCTTTGTCGGCATTCACATCGATTTTCTGGAGGACACAGGAAGTCAGGGCCCATGAGCTTCTCACAATGTGCTTTAGGAGCTGCAGCAAGTCAGATAGATCCCAGCTTGTTTCCTGGATGGAGGACCTCCAGTCTCTTCTTGCCCAGCCTGACTGTCCCTGGCCCCGCCACTTTCAGTCAAGGAGGTTCAGAATGACATGTGGGGTTTTCCAAGGCCTTTCTAGGAACACCCCACACCTCACAACATCCCCCCATCAAGGCTTTTCATATTTGCATAACTCATCCCCTGAGCCAACCTACTGCTTGCCTCGGGACTGAGGGCTCTGAAGTGTACGGAGGCAAGGTGCTGTGATGTTTTCAGGAAGCTATGCACAGCACCCGGCTGGCTCCTCCCACTAGCCATGACTGCCTGCATTGCATAGAGAAGCACAACAACCCAGTGATGACATCACTGGGTGTACAATAATGTAATGAAAGTGGAAAGGCTTTATTTAAATGTTTCATTAGCATGTTGATGAGAAAGGAACCCGGGGAAGGTTGAACTTCGGCTTTAAAAGGTGTCCACCTGACATCACCCTTCATCACACAGGGTTCTGAGGTTCTATTGGCTCCGTATAGAACCTCCAGGCTGACGGGGTCCGTGAATCTGGACACACATTAAAAGTCCCGTTTATCATTCTCCCTGCAGATGTAGATCAGGTCAATGTCCATCCAGTCCCAGCGGAAAAGACGAGTGAAGCAGCGAGGAACCATCCCGTCCAATGAGCGGAATATCATCCCCCCGACCTTCCGTCCTCCCCTCAAGGGTCCCAGCACGCTACAGCCAGGGACACGACAGACTGTCCTCTGCAGACGTACGCTGGAGGTCATGTGACCACAGGTGACCCCCCTCCCCCCATAGGGGTCTATGATCCGGCCAGCTTAAGAGCGCTCTCTAGTTCTTGCACCTGCTGCTGTCCTTGTGTGATCATCATCCGGATGGTGATCTGAAGGGGTCAGAGGAAAGAGTGAGGCACAGCTCAGAGGAGGACAAACACAATGAAGATCATCCACGAGAATGAACTCCGAGCAGATATAAAAGACACAAATAAAGGCATCTCTGTAACCATTAATACATCAGGACATGTGTTTAATAAATACAAGCCATGCAAGTGTCTGAATGAGACATGGTATCAGCCTATTGCAGCTCCTGTACAGCAGAGCTTAGAATGGGAGAGAAGGAGCAGCACAAGGAGCCACCAGGCCTATAGGCTGATAGGAGAGAGCAGAGAGATGAGATCATTGGCTGGGAGAGAGACAAGACCTGCAAGTTTTCACTAGAGCAAAGCAAACTCTCTAGCTCAAGCTCTACCCAAGAGGACTGTGCTGTGTGGCAGAGCTGTGTAAATCTCAGGAACAGGGCGGACAGAATTACCGGCTCCCCTATAGGTTGTGTTTAGCCGTTTAGGGCTCACTTGCAGGGCCACAGACAACCCAGATTTCTGCGGGAAGCACGGCAAGGTGTCTCCCCCATCAGCTGTAGACAGGAAGTTGTACAAAGCAATGACAGGGTCAGGGAGCCATTACAGGTGTCCAGGGACTGATGAGGGGGCCCCGTAGGCAGACTGCTTGCATCCAGGGTCACTCATCTGTCCCTCACCTCAGATTAACCCCCCCCAGAGCTATGCTGTACAGCAGAGGTAGGCAAACTCCAGCCCTTTAGCTGTGGCGAAGCTACAAGTCCCATCATGCATTGCAAGACTGACAGCCACAGGCCTGACTCCCAGAGGCAGATGCATGACGGGATTTGTAGTTCCACCACAGCTGGAGGGCCGGAGTTTGCCCACCCCTGCTGTACAGGGACGGCAAGAGACCGATACAAAGTCAGACTCCAAGAGACATCTATTGTTAAGAGTTCGAACGGGCCAGCACAGTTACCTGTAACGATTCATATGTAACATCCGGAGGAATGCCGGGGATGCTCACATTTTCATTTGCCATCTGTGATACACAGTGTGTCCTTTGATCTTCAGGTGGTGCTACAGCCACTTCCTGTCTAATCATTCATATGATTCATATGCAACATCTGGAGGAATGCCAGGGATGCTCATATGTGCATTTGTAGTCCGGTGATTCAGCCACTTCCTGCATAACATCATCCATGCAATTGCTATGTAACATCCGGAGGAGTGCCGGGGATGCTCAAATTTTCATTTGTTATCCGTGATACATACAGTGTGTCCTTTGATCTACTAGGTGGTGCTACAGCCACTTCCTGTCTAACATCATCCATGTGTAACATCCGGAGGAATGCTGGGGATGCTCACATGTGCATTTGTTGTCCATGCTCCATCTCCCAGATGGTAATGCTGCCACTTCCTGTCCATCATCATCCATGTGTTACATCCACAGGAGTGCCGGGGATGCTGAAATGTTCATTTGCAGTCCACGCTCCATACAGTGTGTCCTTTGATCTTCCAGGCGGTGCTCCTTCCTGTCTTGTACAGCGAGCATAGAGAGTCGCTCCCTCGGCCCCTCCTCCGTTCAGAAAACATCTTGTATTCTTAACAGTGGATACAAGACATTCTACTATTGGACGAGGTGGAAGGGGAGGGGCAGATGATGTTACGATCTACCCTTGCCCAATCAGAGAGCACCTCGTCATCCGTTTTCTGAATGGAGTAGTGAGCGACTGTTTATGATCAATGTACGGGATGGGAAGTGGCTGTAGCACCACCCAGAAGATGACAGGACACACTGTATGGAGCATGGACTACAAATGCAAATGTGAGCATCCCCGGCATTCCTCCGGATGTTACATATGAATAATTACCGGTAACTACGCTGGCCTAATCTAACTCTAAAAAATTGATTTTTCCACTTTAAGTAGCGAAGTTTGACTTAGTGTCAGTCTCTTGCCGTCCCTGTGCAGCAAGAATAGGCCAGCTCCGACCCCCCAGCGGTGGGGAAACTACAAAGCCCATAATGCATCTGCCTCTGGGAGTCAGGCCTGTGGCTGTCAGAGTCATGCAATGCATGATGGGACTTGTAGCGGCACCACAGCTGGAGGGATGGAATTGGCCTACCCCTGCTGTACAGCATAGCTCGGGGGTGGGGGAGTAATCTGAATGAATGTTAATAGACAGAAAGTGGTTGCAGTACCTCCCGGAAGATCAGGGGCCACACTGTATGGAGCATGGACTACAAATGTGAATGTGAGCATCCCCGGCATTCCTCCGGATGTTACATATAAATCACATGGCTGATGTTAGACAGGAAGTGGCTGCAGCCCCATCTGGGAGATGGGGAAATTTGAGCATCCCCGGCATTCCTCCGGATGTTACACATGAATCATTACAGGCAACTACACTGACCCGATGTCAACATGCCCCATGCAGAGGAAGCTGTGAATGGAGGAGATGAAGTGAATAGGATGAGGCCATCATAGAACACAGGAAACCCTTCCCCCCTCACCTCATCAGTGGCCCTCTGGTTCCTGCGGAACTCTCCTCGGGCCCATTCCTTCATATAGCGCCGGTCAGCAGGGTCCGGGATCTGCCGCACACCTCGGAGGATCCGCCGGTACAAAGCAAGAACCTGCTGCCTGAGGAGGAACTGAGGACAAACATGACACACAGGGGGTTAGAGTCAGCACAGCATCCAGCATACCTGTACTGTCTGCAAGACACTAGACTAGGGCCAAATTTACACCCATGACCTCCAACCCCAAAAACTGCCCCTGCAAGCCAAATAAAATGTATGTAAACCCAACAAAAACAACAATGGCCGCCCCCTCCAAGTTCACCTGTTTGAGGCTGAGGGCAGCGGGGGGCAGTCTAGAGGACATCCTTCATAGCTCTCCCCCACCTCAGTCACACAACACGTCCTGTTCGCTAATAGTCTATATGTTGTCCTCAAAATCAGGAACCAATTTGCTGGAGATCGTCCCATAGACTCTGCTTCACGTTGGTCTTCAGAAACATGGCCGCCAAGAACGTCTCCTCTATTGAACGCGGCCGCCATTTTTATGGAGCGCACATCTAATGAAAGCGCCCGGCAAATCTCCGCCAAAATGGCTCCACTGCTGAAGACAGGTTTTAGAAGAAGGCGGAGGTGCTGTGGGTGTGCAATGCGCGCCCCCTCTGCTGGTCGGATGTGTTCACTACAAGTAACAATAATAAAGTTTTCTATGCATACGGCTGAGAGAATAATGTCACCCGTTATAGCTTTATATGGCTCAGTCACCCGGGGAACAGGGGGACCCAAAACACCCGAATACAACTCGTTCTCTGGCAATCACACACGGCCCTTGCCGCACGGGATCTCTCCGGGCATATGCATTGCGCTGTAATTATACAAAACGGCCGCCAGATGGAGACATTGTAGCGCTCATTGATGCAGCTCTGTACATTGCACAGGTTACATCATTCTGAAACTACAAATACAATCTTTATTTGATGGAGATTGATCGCTAATCGATCGATGGATCGATCGAATGATCGTGGTATCTATACACAAAAATCACAGAGCCGCGCTTCCTGCAAAATTGCATTTTTTGTGTTAATGGGGGGCAAACATTAATGATATTAGTATATTTTCTTTTCAGGTTCAGTGTAATCAAAGTAGAATTTGTTTTTGTTTTAGTTTTGTGTACAGTTAGGTTTTTTTTACCTATTTGTATCCCCTTGAGGAGATTTCCCTTTACTTCCTATTAGATAGCCACAACAGGAAGTGAAAGGAAATCCCGGGTGGTCAGCAGAGTTACCAGAACAAGTGCCAACATTGGGAGATTTCCCATCTATTCCTGTTCGGGTGACAACCCAAAATTCTGATTTTTCTTTCTTTTTACTTTCAGCCATAATGGTGACCAGGACAAATAAGGTGAATTTCCCAAATGGGGACACAGACATCAATAAAAACCTGAGAGGGGTTCCAATGGATGATGGAGTGCAAAGGTCAGGAGTAAGTAATGCAGAATGCAGAGGTCAGGAGTAAGTAATGCAGAATGCAGAGGTCAGGAGTAAGTAACACAGAATGCAGAGGTCAGGGGTAAGTAATGCAGAATGCAGAGGTCAGGAATAAGTAACACAGGATGCAGAGGTCATGAGTAAGTAACACAGGATGCAGAGGTCAGGAGTAAGTAACACAGGATGCAGAGGTCAGGGGTAAGTAACACAGGATGCAGAGGTCAGGAGTAAGTAACGCAGGATGCAGAGGTCAGGAGTAAGTAACACAGAATGCATAGGTCAGGAGTAAGTAACACAGAATGCAGAGGTCAGGGGTAAGTAATGCAGGATGCAGAGGTCAGGAGTAAGTAACACAGAATGCAGAGGTCAGGGGTAAGTAACACAGGATGCAGAGGTCAGGAGTAAGTAACACAGGATGCAGAGGTCAGGAGTAAGTAACACAGAATGCAGAGGTCAGGAGTAAGTAACACAGAATGCAGAGGTCAGGAGTAAGTAACAGAGAGTGCAGAGGTTAGTAGTCAGTAACGGACATAATGCAGAGGTCAGGAGTAATGCACAGAGTGCAGGGGTCAGTAGCATGTAACACAGAGGTCAGGAGCAACTAACACGCATCTACCCCCCAAAGACAAAAAAAATACCCCCTCCAGATACAAGCATCTACCCCCGAAAGCTAAAATCATCATCAACACAAATCCCTCCCCCTGTAAAGTTCATGCACCAGTCTCCCTTCGGCTGTGTCATGTGACATGTCTTAAAGGAGCCTGAGACTTTTGTCTGCTCTGCAATGCCTTTCACTGATCTGAGGTGTGAGCGGCAGTGTTCCCGTCACGTCTGATGGAGGGTGGGCACAGTGGGACGGAGATCCGCCCGTGACACGGCCGCCAACAACAGGTGAGTGACAATTGACCCGCTGCCATCCCCTGCATTGGGCGCTACGGCCTGCTGCTTCTAATCCTAGTGACCGAGCCTTGCAACAAAGTTTCAATTGTGATTGTAATGTCTTCCTTATATTGTAAAGCGCTACAATTAACGATTAATTACCCAATTAATCGTTAACATTTTTTATCGATTCAAATTATTTTGATCAATAATGAAAACACTCGCCTCTCCGCCGGCTTCCGGGAGTCCCATCGGAGATCCGGTGACATCACGGACATCGACGTCACAGGACTCCTCCCCCCTTCCCCAAGTGGCACCACTGGACTCCTCACCCCCTTCCCTTCGTTAGCCAACGGAGCCACTTGGGCCGGTGATCTGTCGACACTTATCGAGTTCTGCGACCGCCTGACTTCCGGTTTTCGTTACAGCTAAGAGGTTTGCCCAAGAAACTTGTTCTGCATGTATGTGCGTTATAAAGAGTCGAAATTAATCGATTGATTTTTAAAAATTTTGATTAATCGAACACAAAATTTTTAATCAGTAACAGCCCTAAACTAAACGGTTTCAATTATATATTTAACAGGCCAAAAGCGAGCAAATACGACATGTTCATTGATAGGATTTACCTACACTGTAAATAAATGCAATGTCAATTGGCCTTTCAATAATGAAATGGTTACTTCTAACAGACTATGAACAGGGCTTACAGCTTGGCCTAAATATTAAATAACCAATCAGAATCAATGGTACAATCTGATGGCAAAAAAATATTTTCTATTATAGATATTTTATACTGTATGTGCTTATTATGCATTTCTAAATGCTATGCAGACAACTTTGGAGCCAGCCTAATTACCTTGGAAGAAATATAGAGGTCAGCCAAATAAATTTCATTAGCAGGAGGAAGCCCATCGGGTCTTAAAGTGGCACTAAACTCAGGAGTTAAATCTTAAAAATGCATTCAAGTACCTTAATTATTAACAAAAATGTATCTTATCTGTCTATCACTCAGCGGTAGATCCTCAAATCATCTCTGAATTGGTGCTGACATTGTCCTTCCTTCTGGAGGGGGGCTACTTTTGTTCCCCATGGTCCCTGTGTGTGTTGTAAAGTAGTCACCGCTCCAAGCTCACTCCATAACCATTTATTTATAATTGTTTTAAATTGAGTTTAAAATAAATTAGATTTAGATTAAATTTAATTTTTAATTTTTTTTACATGTTCATATATTGTATTAGTTCATTTATGTAGCATTGCTGTACATTTAAAAAAAAAAAAAAACACACATTTTTTAATGTCTGAAGTTCATTTGAAGATGGCGGCTTTGCTGTGCTTTGTAAAATAAACTTAAATTTAGGGGAAAATAAAGAATGTAATGTATATTTTTATCAACAGCAAGGCTAGGTGTTTTAAAACCAATTCTGGTCAAACTAAGAGAAGTGTATATTTTAATTTTCTTATTTTTTATTTTTGTCTTTGGATTGCATACAGCTTGAAATCATTTTAGGGTCAATATTGTCAAAAGAAAACTTTGTTTGTCCTGAAAAAAAATGATATTTTTTCATTTAAGTACCATAAGTAATAATTTTAAAAAAATGCAGAATCAGTAGGCTGATAGCAGAAGTCTGGGACTCTATGACCACACTCATAAAAACGATTTTCTATAAATATATAAGAAAAGGACCAAACTCTCAAAACGTGATGTAAATCATATAAATATATCATATAAAATGCATCAAGTGCGCATGGCTACCTCTAAAGCTGGCTTAAAAAAATATCCTTAATTTCT
>NW_017308064.1:285538-293585 GCF_000935625.1 Nanorana parkeri
GCCCCTCCTACACCATGGAAAGTCAAGACGCTGTGCAAAAAGTTCAAGGGAGGCAAAAGGCACCCTGGTTGAGGCTGAGCCGTAGCTAGCTCCTTCTGCCCCCAAGGCAACAACAGAAAATGGTGCCCCCCAACAGACGTGAGCGGTATGTGACGTCATGCGTACGCATGCGCAGAATGCACTGAAGGCTAAATCCAACATAGCATAAAAATTTGTTTAGTTTGACGAAACTAATAAAAACATTTTTAATTTCCGTTCATTTTGTCCGAAACTAATTTTTATTCTTTGCACGTGTCTAGTAATATGTGTGCATGAGTGTGTGTTTTTGTTTTTTTTTATTATTATTTTAATGTTGGGGGGGGCTTCGGGGGAAATATCAGGGGTCTAAGCAGACCCCTGACATTTCCCTTTTGAAATAGAGAAAGAGATTGAGTCCTCTGCCCATACAGGTGGGGGAGAGTAGCGGGGATCCGAGGAGAAGCTCCATATTAGAGTACCCCTTTCACATCAGAGTCCCCCCTTTTATACCAGGATCCCCCTTTCATATCAGAGTCCCCCTTTTACACCAGAGTCCCCCCTTTTATAGCAGGAACCCCCCTTTCATATCAAGAGCCTCTCTTTCACATCAGAGTTCCCCTTTTTCCTCAGGAGCAGGGGCGGACTGGGGTGGGGGGCAGGGTGGCAATTGCCCTCCGGGCCTCTCTGATGCCACCACGAACGGCCCCTTGACCTCCGCTGCCACCTGCACCCGTCAAGGAGGTGCTCGGGAGGCCCCAGCAGGTGGCCCTCTAACATACCGCGTCTACCTGGTACAGCCAGCCCGGATCGCTTTGGTAGGCGATCCGTGCTGGCTGGATCAGGCAGATGCGGCGCTTTAATATGTTAGAGGGCTGCCCTTTTGGAGCGAGAGAAGCTTACACTTGAGGACTCTCTGTGCCCCTGCAAGACAGCAATTGGCTGTCCAGACACCCACCGCTGCAATTTGGGAGGGGGAGGGTGAGTTATATGTTCCCCTATACCACTAAGGGAATCAGAGGAGGGAATGGAAATGAGTATTAGAAGCAGGTGCTAGTGAGTAAGTAAACCTGTTGCTAACCCTACAGGGACACTGTGCTGTCACAACAGCCTGTTATTATTTGATGTTCGAGTGTTTGGTATGTTCACCCGTTTTCTCCCTCCTGTATGCTGTTAGATAGTATGGCCATCAGCTAGAAACTTCCATGCTACTGAATCTGTTTAGTTGTCTGCCTCTGCAGAGCCAGCCTAAGGAATGGCAATGTCTTTTTACTCTTCAAAAGAGTGGAAAAAACTTCCTTGGAATACACTAAACTGAAGTAAAACTGCGCTGGATTTAACTTCCGAGTGTTCTTGAAGAGTTAAACTGCCTGTGGATCTTGTCAAGTCAGCAAGTTGCCATACTGTCTATACAGACTGGGTCTCAGGAGGTATGTCTTTTGCCTATAGTGACGTTTGAGACTATAGGTTGACTTTCTAGTTATCTAGGCCTTCCATTCTTCCTTTGTGAAAAGTTTAACACAATGAAAATCCATTTTCAGATTTTTACATTTCATTTTTCCGCAAATGAATAACTTCAACCAAACTGTAGTGGCAGAATTCGTGCTTATTGGCTTTAAAAGCTTTCATGGCCTCAGATTTGTTCTGTTCACCTGCTTACTTTTAATCTACATTGTCATTTTCTGTGGGAATCTTTTCATGGTCGGTTTGGTGCCGGTGGTCAGCCATCTTCATACGCCCATGTACTTCTTCCTGAGCAATCTCTCCGTCTCCGATGTGCTGATAACATCCGACATTGTACCCAACATGCTACGGATACTGTGGACAGAAAGGGGAAATATCAGTGTCTCCAGCTGTATTCTTCAGTTCTACATATTTGGTTCTCTGACGGCATTGGAGTGCTTACTTCTGACCGTCATGTCTTATGACCGCTACCTCGCCATTTGTAACCCTCTGAGATATTCCTCCATCATGACCTCAGGACTTTGCCGCAATCTCATCATCTTCTCCTGGATAGCCGGTTTTACTCCCACATTCCCAGTGGCAACTTGTCTCTCCAAGTTACGCTTCTGTCACCGGAACACCATTGACCACTTCTTCTGCGATCTGGCTCCCTTCCTGAACTTGGCTTGCTCAGACGTTTCTACCGTCAAATTGTTGGCTTTCTCTTTCTCGTTCCTCGTCACCTTCTTCCCGTTCCTCTTCATCATCGTGTCTTACGTTTCCATCATTCACACCATCCTCAGGATAAAGTCAGAGAAAGGCAGACAGAAGGCCTTCTCGACGTGTAGCTCCCACCTGGCTGTAGTGTCCTTGTACTACGGAACTCTCTTCATTCTGTATGGTGTCCCCTCAAAGCAACAATCTCTAGATACCAACAAGATTTTATCTCTCTTATACACCATCGTAACGCCGTTCCTGAATCCCGTCATCTATTCCTTTAAAAACCAGGAGATTGGGAGAGCGGTTGCAAAAATCCTAAAATGACCCTCATTATTAAAACAATAAATGACCTTTGGCTTGTCCCTCCGATGGCTTAGACTCCATCCACAGGTGTTCAAAGCTGAAATAGAAACAGATTTTTAAAAAAAACCCCATAATTGAATCCAGTTTCATCGTGATTACAACATATCAAATGTACTTACAAATGCCGTCTTCATAAGTATCTGCCTTCTGTCTTGTAAGCCTCCTGTAAAGCAAGACTCCATATGGGAGGTGAAGGGTCGGCACTCTAGGTCTAGCACTTCATTGCTCTGTCAATCTTACACTGTAAACACACTTACTGGATCGGGGAGGGTACTTGGCCAAGCTGCAGTGTTGGAGATCAGGGACCTGGCTGTGCTGCTTAGTGGGTGTACCTGGGTCACAAGACTGGCTGAGCAAATTATAAATATTTTAGCAGGTAAGCCTGTGGGTCATGCTTTTTGTGAAGTGGTTTGGTACATATTTAATTTTTTTATTGATTCATTAATTTTATTTCATTTTAAAATTAATTAATTAATTAATTTTAAATTAATTAAAGGCCTACAGACGTCAGGTGGTCATAATAATCTCAGTGTAGACTCTATACAACAAAAGCAGAGCATGTGACTCTTATCCCTTATCGTATGGCCTAGTCTGAAGTTTCAGTAATAAAAACCAAACTGCAAAGCAAGCAGCTTCTTATGTGCTGTATCTTTAGCTAACCCAGAGTGCTCTGGGAGTCTTTTCATGTGCAAACATTTTTATTCCAATGGATACAAATTACACTGCGCTGTAAATACACTGAGTGTCCAGAAGAAAAGTCACACACTGGTAAAATTTCATTGGACCGCTTTTAGCTTTGATTGGGGCACACATTTGCCCTGTGCTTAAGCTTATGCAATGTCACAACATTTATTTCCATCCAGAGATTTTCACCAGCTTGTAGTGATGATGGGAGAGTCGGAGCACGGAGTAAAGTCCTCTCCATCACATCCCAAAGGTTCTCAATGGGGTTAAGGTCTGGACTCTGTGGTGGCCAATCCATGTGTGACAACGATGTCTCATGTTCCTTGAACCACTCTTTCACAATCTGAGCCCGATGGATCCTGGCATTGTCATCTTGGAATATGCCCGATGTGCCACCAGAGAAGAAAAGATCCATTGATGGAAAAACCTGATTATTCCGTATATTCAGGTAGACAGCTGACGTTATGTTTTGGGCACATAATGTTGCTGAACCTAGACCTATTATCCGATGGAAGGCTCTGACCTGTTGGCTTAGCTAAATCCAGGTGGTGACTTTTTTTTGGCCAGGCAGTGTATAAACTCATGAATGTATACATAAAATATATACCAATTATAACCAATTCTTGGTGACTCCCCATATTAAAAAGTTTGGCAAAGAAAAATTATAAAATATTTCATAGTGCAAACATGAATTATCAATTAGCAACAGTGAAAATATTTAAAGCCCCGATTTATATTTTAAAAAAAGTGTACACTCATAATGTGCTCCAAAAAAATCTTCAAAGGTTCTTAAGATTCAGTGCCACCCGATCAGTACTCTTTCTAGATTAGGTAAACACACCAGATAAGGCGGACAGCCAATTATAATGGTCAAAAAAGTATACAATATTTACTCAAATGTCTCTTATTATTGCTCCGCAATCCTCAAAGGATCACAATCAGATTCCACATACCAAGGGGTCAATCTTGGAAAATACTCCTTCAGCAGCCACTTCCTCCCATCACATCCTCTTCAATATAAAGGTCTCAGTAAGTTCCGGTTGGACTCTTGCAGGGGTGAATCACTGATGTGTGTAGTTCCTGAGTGCTGTTTGTGCACCTTGAGCCTATTTTATATTTATTCTACACTAATGCCCTGCTATGGGTCAATCTTGGAAAATACTCCTTGAGTGGCCACTTCCTCCCATCATTTCCTCTTCAATATAAAGGTCTCAGTAGGTTCTGGTTGGACTCTTGCAGGGGTAAATCGCTCATCTGTGTAGTTCCTGAGTGCTATTTGTGCACCTTGAGCAATGTGAGCCTATTTTATATTTATTCTACACTAATGCCCTGCTATGGGTCAATCTTGGAAAATAGTCCTTCAGCAGCCACTTCCTCCCATCTCATCCTCTTCAATATAAAGGTCTCAGTAAGTTCCGATTGGACTCTTGCAGGGGTAAATCACTGATGTGTGTAGTTCCTGAGTGCTGTTTGAGCACCTTGAGCAATGTGAGCCTATTTTATATTTATTCTACACTAATGCCCTGCTATGGGTCAATCTTGGAAAATAGTCCTTCAGCAGCCACTTCCTCCCATCTCATCCTCTTCAATATAAAGGTCTCAGTAAGTTCCGATTGGACTCTTGCAGGGGTAAATCACTGATGTGTGTAGTTCCTGAGTGCTGTTTGAGCACCTTGAGCAATGTGAGCCTATTTTATATTTATTCTACACTAATGCCCTGCTATGGGTCAATCTTGGAAAATACTCCTTGAGTGGCCACTTCCTCCCATCACATCCTCTTCAATATAAAGGTCTCAGTAAGTTCTGGTTGGACTCTTGCAGGGGTGAATCACTGATGTGTGCAGTTCCTGAGTGCTGTTTGAGCACCTTGAGCAATCTGAATCTATTTTATATTTATTCTACACTAACGCCCTGCTATGGGTCAATCTTGGAAAATACTCATTCAGCAGCCACTTCCTCCCATCACTTCCTCTTCAATATAAAGGTCTCAGTAAGTTCCGGTTGGACTCTTGCAGGGGTGAATCACTGATGTGTGTAGTTCCTGAGTGCTGTTTGTGCACCTTGAGCCTATTTTATATTTATTCTACACTAATGCCCTGCTATGGGTCAATCTTGGAAAATACTCTCCCATAGTGTAAAATGTAGTAGATAAAGAAATATAAAATAGATTCCCATTGCTCAAGGTGCTCAAACAGCGCTCAGGAACTGCGCCGCATCAGTAATTCACCTCTGAAAGAGTCCCACCAGAGGTGTGATGGGAGGAACTGGACAGTTAAGGAGTATCTTTTCAAGACTGACCCCTTTGCATGTGGAGTCTGATTGTAATCCATTGAGGAGAGGAGTGGAGGGGGAATAATAATAGATATTTGAGGGGATCTTGTACGTGTTGCTGAGGATTAATTATAAGTGGTGTATGTTTTATGTATTTATTTATTTATGAGTTTATATTTACAGCGCAATGCAATTTTTATTTATTTTATTTTCTCGGGTTAAATATTTCATTTTTTTGCACAGCTGCTCACTTTAGATTTGCGATGAGCGCAGCTCTCTGTATAGTTATTTAAAAGGGTTAATTTGCAAAACAAAGAATTTATATACAAAAGTAAAAAAAAAGGTTAAACAACAGCTTAATAAGCAATACGCTAAAATGACCCAGAACCATTATGCAGTACATCAGTTTCCCTTACAATTATGACTGTCACACGCCTGGACAAAAGTAATTATGAAGGCAATTACTTTTATTGGCTAACTGAATATAAAGGCATTCCCCGAGTTACAAACATCCGACTTAAGGTGGCCATACACTTTACAACCATCGCAAGACCTTAGTCTTGCGATGGTTGTAAAGTAATCAAAAAAACGTACGATCTGCCCATCTTGGACAGGCAGATCGCACTCTCGATCATCGCAAGCCCGCCCCCTTGAGGGGCGGGCTTCCGATGACCGCAATGCTGAACGTGCAGTGTGCGCGTGCGCACACCGGCCCGTTCGGCATTTGTCTCCCGAGCACCGTTCAAAGCAGCCGAAAATCGTATGATTTTCGGCTGGTTTTCTAGCGTGCTCCTCAGACAAAAGACGTGCAACCGTACAGTAGAAACGGTCGCACGTCTTCGTTCACACTGCTCGAATCGAGCAGTGTATGGGCACCTTTACATACGACTCCTTCTTACAAACGGAGGCTATTACTGTACAGTAGGGGGGTCCCAAGCTGCAGCCAAAGTGTATTGCGCAGCGTTCCAGTAGTTGTAATGCTAGCGCGCTCGTGCCGGCAAGGAATGCCCGCCTTTCGGGTCTGGTTCGTAGTACTGTACATACATTTAAGGAAGTTGGCTCTTGTTAGACGTGCAGACGAGGGGGTGCCCGCCTCTTCTTCCCCGGTCTGGTACTGTACATTACAGGAAGTTGTACAAGTTGCATTTAAAGAAAAAATTCCATGCATATTTTTTTGTTTTAAATTTTAGGTTAGTATGGTGTGGGGTTAGAGCCACTGTGAGGTTTTTACTGCTGTGTGTATCCCCATTAGAAAGATTTAGGGGTTTATTCACTAAAGGGTGGAGAGTTTGGAGGAGGCAGGAGAAGTGAACAATCTAGGATAACATCGCTGATTTAGAAAAATTCTCCAATTCAGCTCACTTTACAGTTCAGCTATGTTGTCCTAGATTGTTCACTTCTCCTGCCTCCACCAAACTCCTCACCCTTTAATAAATAACCCCCTTCATCTCACTTCCTGTCCTTCAGACAACAGGAAGTGAGAGGAAATCTACCCCTTGGAAGGGAAATTCACTCCTGTAAGAGTTATCACGGGGAAAAAGTGTGTCTCCATTGAAGCTTTATCACCAATCCTTGTTTCCACGACAACCCAAAATTTTCAAAATCCAATTGTCACAGGGACAGAAAGGGAGGTGAAATCTTCTGAAGAGGGGCACACACAGCAACACAGACTTTACAGGGGGTTAACCCTTCCCGGTGCTATCCAAAACTTTAAAAAAATATGGGGAGAACAAGCCTAGGGAAAAATGAAATAATGGGGCATTGAAAATATGACCAAGGATATAGATAAGACCTCGGATTAGATATCTCAGATATTAAGGTAGAGTATGACCTGTATGAGTGGTGAAGTAGTAAGGAGTATGAATGCCTATTGGAGGAGTGGGAGAAAAAGGACAAGAAGGTAAGGAAAGGGAAAAGAGGTGAGTGCACATAGGGGGAAGTTGAATGGATAAATAGAGGAGGTAAATTTAGGATTGCACATGACACTGATTTGAAGGCAATAAACAAGTATATGTAGAATAGGATCACAATAGAAGAAGAGGGATTAGTTTACACTTAAGGTGCCCATACACCTTACGACCATCACAAGACTTTTGTCTTGCGATGGTCGTATGCTTCTTGAAAGCCCGTACGATCTGCCCACCTTTTGACGGGCAGATCGTACTTGCGATCATCGAAAGCCCACCCCGCTGAGGGGCGGGCTTCCGATGGCGGCAATGCAGAACGGGCAGTGTGCGCATACCGGGCCGTTCCGCAGCTATCGGGCGAGCAGGCTAGAAACCCGCCATCGCCCGATTCTCGTACGAGAATCGAGCAGTGTATGGGCACCTTTAGAATACACACGATAAGTTAGACATTAGAGAAATAGGGAGATGGACATTAGGGATGAGCTTCGCGTTCGAGTCGAACCTATGTTCGACTCGAACATAGCATGTTCGAGCGTTCGCCGAACACCGAACATTATGGGATGTCCGCGGTCTGTTCGACCGCGGCACATCCCACAATGCAGGGACCGAAGGTCAGGTGCAAGACTGTGCCAATCAGGGCTCAG
>NW_017308065.1:0-26682 GCF_000935625.1 Nanorana parkeri
AGTCCAAAAACATAACATATTTACACGACCTCATACAAAACAAGTGGATACGCACCTGGGACTCGATAAAGGCGGACTCCCACACACCCCCTTCGGAATTCTTCTCATATCTGCAAATCAGGCGGAGTCTGTGCTTGACGGCAGGGTGCCCACCACTCGACTCTCCTTGATGGAACATATATGCTACCACACCCCTTTGCAACCCAAATTGATATCCATGTTATATGCTCAGCTGAACTCAAACCAATGTAACTCGATCCATAATTATGTTGCAGCCTGGGACAAAGATTTACGTGGAAAAATCACTGATATAGAATGGCAACAAATTTGGGCCTCGGCGGCATCATGTACCATCAACATCACTTCACATGAAACAGCATACAAATCTATGATGCAGTGCTACATGGTGCCAGCTCGACTAGCACATTCCCACCCCCAACAGTCAGCCAAATGCTTCAGGGGTTGTGACGCGAAGGGAGATGTAATGCACATCTGGTGGACGTGCCCAATGGTACACCGTTTTTGGATCAGAACATTCAGGCTACTGAACTCTGTTCTTCACACAAATATACACAGGGACCCGAAGTTTGCCCTGTTACACCTTAAGCCTCCGAAGCTCACGAGCACTCAGCAGAAACTAGCAGTATTTACATTTCTAGCCGCAAAACAAACTATAGCACAGGCATGGAGGAAACGGCAGATTCCCTTTAGTGGGGTTTGCCGACGGGTTGATTCATTCTTTATTAACGAGAAATTATCCAGTGTCCTGGCAGACACCCAAAAGAAATTTCGGAAGGTCTGGGACCCCTGGTTGGCATATACACATCCAAATTTATTTTTATGTCAAAAATAATAAAAACCATTGAAACAAAAAAAAACAAACACGGTGAGGTGCTATCACCGAGACTTCAGGAATTGCATGGGGAGGGACAAGTAAACAGGGTCCCAACCTTAACAATAAGGACATCAGTAAGTGCAGTTTCAGGTACAGAAAAATAGCAGCAACTAGACCCCTTAAACTAACAGTAGTATCTTCAACACTGAGTATAACAGTGGAGCAGGCACCATAGGGTACTGCAGAGCCGCCCATGGAGGCCGGTGTCAGGTGTCCACTGGCACGGGAAGGGGATACAGGGAGGGACAGGGGGAGTGAGGGGTAGGGGGGGGGAGGGAAGGGGATAGGGGGGGGGCAGCAGGACCGCACCAAATATGGCCTCCAAGGAGAGCATTCAAGGGGGGTGTTTCTTCAGGTCCTGTCCTCCAATATAGCCCTTTAGAGGGATGGGTGCGCTGGGGGGAAACACAAGGGCAAAGGCATCAGAAAAATCACCAACCACAGTATAAACAGTAACATACAGTGTAACCCCCTGGAGGGAGCCAGTAATAGGTAAATATCCTGTAACCTGGCATCGATCAGCTCCAGCCGAGCTGGGGGGTGAGAGGGCAGGCCAGTGGCAATCGAGTCCCTGGGCGAGTTGCAAGAGGTGGGATAGCCCGAAGGCCAGTCCTTGCAGACTGAAGGGGTCCTGCTGGTAGAAGCAGCTCAGGATAGTCCGAGGGCGGGATGTGGTGCCAATGGGAAGTGTTCCGGATGTCCAGGGAATTACTCCAGGTAGTGGTCGTCAGGGCATCCAGTAGGGAGCGGCAGCCGCAGGGACCTGCAGGGAATGAAGTATACGGCCCCTAAGGATCAGGGCTCCTTAGCAGTGAGTGCAGGGCAGGATGTGCTGCGGCGTCTCTGTGGGAGAGGACGGTGTTCAACGTCTAGGTCAGGGCCAAGCCAGTTCGGTACCTCCACCGGTGGCATCTCCAAGAAGGTGGCATCTCCAAGAAGGTGAAGAGGTCCACCAGTTGGGTCGGGTGACACAGGAGGAAGGTTCGGCCGTTCCGGTGCACATTCCGGCTGAAAGGATACCCCCAGGTGTAGAGGCCCCCGGCCCGGCGGATCTCATCGAGGAGAGGTTGTAGGGTCCGTCGCATCTGAAGTGTGCGGCGTGAGAGGTCCGGTAGGATGGTAATGTCCACTCCGTCAAAGGGGATGGGGCCTTTCTGCCACGCTGTGCGCATGATGGTCTCCTTTTCAGCGAAAAAATGGACGCGACAGAGGACGTCCCTGGGCCTCGGGTCCCCGACCGGCCTAGGTCTTCCCACGCAGTGGACTCGGTCTATCTCCAGAGGGGAGTCTGGGGCCTTGTCCAAGATGGAGTTGAGAATGGCAGTCACCGTAGGACGAAGGCCCACCGCATCTGTAGCCTCCGGGAGCCCCCGGAGTTTTACATTGTTCCGCCGTGACCTATTCTGCAGGTCATCGTGCGCAAGGAACAGGGTGAATAGATGGCGGTCATGGGCCGCCGTCTCCGATTCCAGGCGGTCAAGTCGTTGGGACAGGTGGGTCTGGCCTGTAGATAAGGTAGAAACCTCCGACTCCAGTTGGGAGACTGTGTTGTGAATGCTAGCAATGTCTTTCCTCAGCGCGGCCTCCATTTTGGCTACCAGGGTGGCCATGTCCTGTTGCGTGGGCAGAGAGAGGAGAATGGAGGAGATCTCACTGGCGGACAGGGAAGTCATCGTCTCTGGATGTTGCTACGGAGTTAGAGTGAGGGGAAAGACCGGGTCCTCTATCGGGCTAGGATCGGGAGGAGAGGTAGTTGCCCGTGGGGAGGTGGGGCCACCAGAGTTCGGGGGCCTTACCCTGTGTTTCAGAAGCCATGGCGGTCTTGGAGGCGCTGCAGGTCGACGGCACAGGAGATGAGAGGTAGCGCTGTAGGGAGGTTTTCGAGCGCTGGCTGTTGTCAGAACGAGATTTGCCCTTCAACAACATCAAGAACGGGGTGATAAGATGTCTCGATCAACTGTAAAGTCTCTGGTGATAGCAGAGCTCAAGCAATGTGCTTCCTCACGCCGCCATAGCCAAGCTACGCCCCCGGTTTTCACATGTTGAGCGTTTTACAGAGCGTAGGAACGCGCTGTAAAACGCCCAGGTGTAAACCAGGCCTAAAAGGATAAAGTTTTAAGAGCCTATTGTTCAGATTAGGCTTTTTCTCCAGATGCTTCCATTCATTAAGGATAATGTCCCTTCTTACATAAAGGGAAAATTAACCGTGGACTTCTGGAGGTGAGCAAAATACTGCCTGGATTTAGCGGTTTGTTCAATAGGTTCCTCCTAGTCAATGGCCTCCTTAACTGCCATGATAAAAGGTTAGACTAGTGCAAAATCGAAGCCCGATTTGCCCTATTCAACCATGGTCTTGGAACACGTCGTAAACCTCAGAGTTCGAGGATCTCCTCAACACTTGCTGGGATGTGCTTGGCCCAGGAACAGGAGCAGGGGCCCCTGACATCTCCCTCATGCAGTCCTTAACATACTGTTTGATTCATGAGGACAAATCCGTGGATAAGGCAAGGTGTTCCTGCGTCAACTCTTCCAGGCCAGCCTGGCACACAAGTTTCCTGGTAATAGCCTGCTTGCCACACACCCAACAGTAGTGTTTACTGGGCATATGTTTTTCCGAGCATCTGGATGGCTCTGAAGAATGTGATCCATAGACAGAGCGAGAGTGACTACGGTCCTGCGACCCCACGTCTTCTTGAGCAGGAACTTCGTCTGGCTCTCCGGGATCTGTGGTGGTCTTCGTGAGGAGGGCTATAATGAAGCATTTATCCTGTATTAGCCCCTCACGCCTCGTTAAAAAACAAAAAAAATATACTCACCAACCCTTACCATATGTGTAGAGGAATGTCTTTGGAGGCAGCAGAGTCAGCCATGGCCCTGCGAGGAAAAGAAATGCATTTATTGAATTTTTTTTAAATATAGACTTGACATGGATGGCATCCACACCGCTGCCAGCAAGGGACAAGAGTTACCTAGCGTGGAATGAGCGGCTCAGGAAGGAGCAGTATGGACGCGGAGTGAAAACTTTGCTCCTGTCAGTGTCTAAATAGACACAGTAACATATGAAACCGGTACGAAAGGAGACAAAGAAAATGCCAGGTGACATGAGCCAGGAATGGAAGCATTGCAATCCCATGTAACTCCAGACAAATTGTCGCTAAGACATCCAGACTGGGACTCCCTGGGGGATACCCTATTAAAAGGTATACAGGCAGGGATATCACAGCAGAGGTGGCTGATCCTGAATGGCATGGCCGCAGGAGAATAGCGGGTAAGGGTAAAAGATATTCATCCTAGAGCTTGACTATAGCGAGGACAGAGAAAAGTATTACCTCAGGCTACAGTACATAAAAACTTAGATGGCTTGTCCTATAGGGTTAATGGGATAGCATCTCATGCCTGAGTGTTTTTTCCCTGTCTCCCATCAGCAGCAGTACGAGCTGTAGTATCACAGCAGCAAAGGTGTTAGCATCAGAGTGGCTGCAGCATGCAGTTCCCGCCCTTAACTCTGAGGTAGGGCCGCTCCTCTAGTCTTGCCCATGTATCATTTAATAGGCATGTTTGCGGCTCTATCTAGGGTCTCCTCCTCTGCCGCCTCCTTCTTACAGCCCCGCCCTTCTCGATGACGTGATGGCCAGTACAGTGTGGCTGTCATGGTGGTTATTTTAATTATACCATACTGTGTTGTCTGGCGGTTTGCTTCCCAGCCACTTTAGCTATATATATATATATATATATATTGGCTTTGGGGTGCTGGAGTTTCAACTCTGAGGAAGGGGGAGATCCCCTGAAATGCGTCAGAGATACACTCTCAGCCCTGGTGTGCATTTACATACATCGCTTGTTTCCACTTGCATGTGCATGTGAGTAGTGTTCCACCTTTTACCATTTGGAGTGTTAATAAACGTTATCACACAAGGAAAAGGCACTGTCTTTTGTGTCTTTTTCTCTGTATGTGGGACAGAAAGTGAATGGAAATCTCCCTAAAGGTACACAGACAGCAAAAAATAACCTGGCCAGGGTTTTAACTCGTATTTATTCTATCCAAAACTATAAAAAAAACATGTTTGGCCAAACACACACTTTATCATCAGTGCTGTTATCTTTATGGTAGTACTTTTAGAATGTCTTTCGGTTAAGTGGTGTTATATCTCCAGTTTCAGCAAAAGGGAGACCAGCTCATGTTTTACAATGCATTGTCTATTACAGCGTTTTCTAATTCTCTTTAGTCAGTCTTGTGATCAAGTTACACTGGCAGACAGCCCAGGCAGGTCTGGAACCTTTGCTGCATTAGCAACATATCTTGATTAAGAATTGATAACACGTAATCACCTGCACTCCATGCAGTGTACAGACCTTATTTGAAGGTTGGTGCTTGAAGTGACAACATGGATGGTGCTGTGTCCATAAGTCCATAATTGAAGGCACCAGCACTTGATGATATGTGCAAGAAGTAAAACACTTTTTATTAAATTGTCACATTCGTCATACAGCCAAAGTTTCGGGGCCACGCAGGGTCCCTTCTTCGGGAAGAAGGGGGGGTGGAGTGTAGAGGTGTCTGAGCGCTGGAAGAAGTGCAAAACATTGCCGGAGGTGAGCATCTGTGACTGCGGAGTGTGGAGGTGGTGAAGGTGAAAAGTTAAGCTTGCAATGTTTTGGGGCTTTGGAGTAGAGGTGGCAGAGGGTGTACGTGCAGCTGAGGGTCAGGCAGAGGAAGGAATTTACACTGGAAGTAGAATGCTCCAGTGGCAAAAAAAGAAGTATGACTTATTAAGGAAAAAGGAAGGAAAGATAGCCACAGATTTTTAGCAATTAGAGTCTATTGCATTTGTCATACTGGTTCTCATGCAGGGCCTGGTTGTGCTGTAGGCAGAAGAGGTGGCTATCATGGGTGCTTCATCAGGAGGGGGAAGAAGGGAGGGGAGACCTGCAACCTATACTGCTGAGATAGATCACAGCTCATGGGGAGTTGGTGCACTTTGGCCTTTTCTCTAAGGGCCAGTTCACACCATAAACAGTGCGTTCCAGAGCGGTCAGCCTCTGGAACGCACTGTATCGCATTCCGGTCCAGTGCAATCTGCAGAAAAAGGGCTTGCAGAATTTTTGCAGATCGCACTGAACCAGAACGCACGAAGCCGGCCAGAATGTGATACATTGCTGACCGCTCTGGAACACACTATGGTGGGAACCGGATATTCTGACTCCGATCGTTGTGATAGCGAGATATATATCTTGCTGAGACCTCTATGCCTGGCCTGTATAAGCAGATATACTCACTGCGGACAATCCTCGTCAGATAGCTGAACTCGTCAATACCGATTCATTCAAAAGAGGTGTTTATTCTTTACATCAGGATTACAGCAGATGATAGGAACAGCAGTTGAATGGTTATAGTATTGTGCGGTCAGAAAATGATGCCTTTCCTCCGTACTGTGCAGATTACCTGTGTGTCCTTGTTACATGTGGCTTTTAACTGTGGCCATGACACAGGAAGTACTGCACACAGGAAGAAGGAAGGGGCGTACACTAGGGGGAAATACATGAGGAATAATTACAGAAAAACATGTACATTACAACAAAAGGTCACCAGATGGCAGCATAGGATAACACATGAATTTAGCTATGAGAAAATAGTTAGGCAAATCACACTATATAAATTCTAACCTATATAACAATGCTAATATTAACTGAGGCTATGCATCTCATATTCTATGCCCCTATTGGGGCGGCACACCGGCCCTAAAACACCTTGTCTTGGCACTGTTCTCATACAGCATATTTTTAAGTATGTATTTTCCATATTTAAGCATGATATCCTATTGCTGGTAAATGTCACTTTACAAATAATTTTTTTAAATGTGTTTTCATAGTGCAATATTTCTAAAGCACTTAATATAACATTCACCAAACATTCAATACAGGTGAATCAACCACTGTAATTTAACCACCTCCCATCCATTGGGCGTACCTGAATGGCCAGACGGGAGCCTTGTAGATGTGAGTGGGCATTTTAAGACATCCCTCCCCATCCCCACTCATGCGTGGCGCCCAGAGTGGAAAAACTACATCAAATGTAAACAGCCGGCAAGGACTGTTTACATACAAGTTAAGTTTGTATAAATAAGTTTACAAAAAATTAAGGAAGCATACAAAAATGAGTCGCACATAAAAAAGAATGTAAGTCTCCCGCCCCCACATACACACGCAAACATGTGTCGGGTATGCCTATGTGCGAAAACGACGATTGCACCCATTGTGACCTACATGTTACATATCACCGTGAGAGTAATAATTGTAGGGCCATCGATCACTGTTAGCATTTTTGCAGATCGCACTAGACCGGAATGCAGGCACGCATGTGCCTGTGTTCCAGGTGTGTGCGATCGCTGTGCGGGCGGGGAACGTGGCTGCCATGCCCTTGACTTCAATGCACCGCCATGCCTTCTGACACACCAGCTGTCTTCTAAGTGTGAGTCTATGTGTCTTTTTCACATATAACTAGATATCAGTATTTCCAGGGTAGTAGCGCTCCTAAAGCTTGTTTGTGTATTGCTGTGTAATGATGGAATAAATGTCAGTCGAAGTACTGCAGCCCTGAATGCTGAAAAATAGCCTGGCCAGGAAGAAGGTTTAACACCCTGGTCTTCAAGTGGTTAAAACACATGCAACAGAAAGATACACATTATTGCTTTATAAACTAATCCCATAATGTTTTTTTGTAATGTAAGGAAGCAAAGAAAAAAAAAAAAAGAAAATGTAATTAGATGTTTATGGGATATATAGTTCTTGTTAAAAACTTTGCTGAGCTGAGGGATCTAATGCATGTCATCACAATCCTGTTTTCTAAGTAAAGGTAATGGGTAACCATTCAATAATAGTTTACTGTATATATTTGACTATTGTGGAGAAATAGTTTTTTTCTTTTTATTAATCATTTTTCCCACCAATTTTCCTTATTTTCAGTTAACAACCAACCAATGCTGCACTATATTAGAGATAAAACTGCGGTTCCCTACTTTTCTAATTTGGTTTGGTTTATTGGAATCCATGTTATTGAACTTGATAAATGTGTCCAGACAGATGAAGAGTGAGTATACTTATAAATCTGTATTTAGATCTATAATTATTCTTTGATGACAGTGATAATTTGATACATGTTTGTATCATGTACATGTAGTCTTGTATATGTGATTTACGGGGAAATAACAGTAAAACATGGCATGACAATCATTGCTGACATGATTGTGGTGAGTCTTTTCTATGCTGTACTGAATATGAAGTTCATTTAAGTGCCTGTTTGGATTTTTTGTATTGAATGTGACAGTGTAGTGACTGTTAACTGCTCTCTGGAGAGATTTTTCCTCATGAAGATAGGGATTGCTCTGCCAAATGTCCTGTCCACCTGGGAGTTTTTTAAACATTTTTTATTTTATACAAAATGGGTATCCATACAAAAATACTGCACATTTTTTGGCAATATGTTACAATTGAGGCACATAGTGGTAATGCAGATAACAAGCATGAACTTTTAAGGCACGGATCCTGCGGCTTTTCAATTTGAATCAACAGTAACATCACTAAGCAGATGGAGCACACGTAGGTGCAGTGGGGGTAGATAGAGGCACAATCGGTCCCTCTGTCTCCTTCAGAAGGCCGTAGTCTGACCATCTACCATAGCGGAACTGGGTGTCGTACTCGTATGTATATTTTCTGCCCGACACAACACAACCACAAGGGCGTATCTGCGGTTCGCAATGTGAGCATTCTAGTAGGGGGATATTGCATATGGACCATTGACAACCTGCATCGCGGATTGTTAGGCAACTCAATCAAGGCATTCAACGTTTGGTAGTCATGCTGTCTCTTAAGACACCTACATAAACCAGACGTATGTGGGACAGACAGGGAGTAGTAGGGGGAAAACATTCAGAAGCAGGGGAAAAGACAAAGAGAAAGGCGATAAAGAGAGAGAGAGCTCCCAGCGGTCCCTTATCCCTTACCGCTTAAAGCATCTGAGGATCTGTGGAGGTTCCAAATGAGGCATGCAAATAATATTCGGGAGAGGCGAAGAATGCCGTCCAAGGCCCCCATATTTTGCAGAAGGTAGCGTTAGTCTCCATGGACTACGCTGTTAGGTCTTCCATTCTCCAGATCTCATTAACTTTGCTCAACCACATGCCCACTGTAGGGGATCTGGGGTCCCGCCAGAGCAACGGAATGCATGCCTATGCCGCATTGAGCATGTTTGGCAATACGGATCTCAGATAGGATTGTTTCGGTATAGTATTGTGATGCAAAATGCAGAATGCTGGCATATCCCGGTCAGTAAACTTGGGTAACAGCGCTCTGACCGCCTCCCAATATTCCTGAATCTCAGGCCACGCCCAGAACACATGGAACATATTGCCCCCAGCCTGGCCGCTTCACCAACAATCAGTGGGTAGTTCTGGCATGAGTTTGTGAAGGGCAGCAGGGGTCCTATACCAATGGGTGAGAATCTTATAGTTGCACTCCTGAATCCTGGTGCACCTGGAGGTTTTGTGGGCAAAGTAAATAATTTTCTCTCTTTGCTCTGGTGTGAACTGAGTCTCCAGTTCGTGCTCCCATCTGTTGAAGTATGGGGAAGCACTGTCCCCTGGGTGGGAGTCCAGAATTTAATAGACCATAGACACCGCATGGCTAAGGGGTGGGCCTGGTTCGCACTCTCTCTCAAGCTCCGTCAAGGGCCGGATAAAAGTCATGGCTGGTGGTAGGGACCGTAGAAAGTGCGACAGTTGTACCCTTTGCCAGAATTTCAGGGGGGACCACTGTGGACCCAGCAACATGTCCTCCAGCGACACCCAGGCCTCTGCCCGGATTAAATGTTTGGCCCTATGAATGTTGGCCCCAGTTAGCACATGGAAGCCAGGGTCTTCCATTCCAGGAGTGAATGTAGGGTTGCCCAGGATAGGATATAGGGGTGAAGGTGCCGGTGATGCACCTACCAGGGGAAAAAATTTGTGACACACAGCCCACGATGGACCTATTGTGGGATGGTTTTTCACCGATGTCTGGATCTCACTTCTACACCAGTGCAGTGCTGACAGTGGAATTCCCACTCCCGATTCTTCAAGCCCTATCCACTGTTTAAATGGGCCGTGGCGGCACCAGTCGATCACCCTCGCGAGATGGCATGCTGCATGGTAATTAATCACATCTGGTAGGCCAAATCCCCCATGTAGTTTATGCCTGCACAAAATCGATTGCCTTAATCCTAGGTTGTCTGTGGGCCCACAGAAATTTCATGAAGGCACTGTTAACTACCTTAAGAATGGACTGTGGTACATGGATCGGCAGAGTTTGCAATAGATATAGAATGCGTGGCATAACATTAATTTTCAGAATGTTGCATCTGCCGAACCATGATCATTTACCCGCATGCCACCCCGAGAGGTCCAACCGAATGTCCCTGAGCAGCGGCGGGAAGTTAAGATGAAAGGTGCAGCAAAGGTCTGCCTGGATGGTAGTGCCCAGATATCTCGGAGATAACGCCGCCCACCGAAATGGAAAAGTCGATCTCAGTCCAGAGAGTAGGAAGCCCAGGACAGATACATTGAGGGCCGTGGATTTTTGGAAATTAATGAGAAATAATGACAATGCCCCATATGTCTCAAATTCACACATCAGATTCGGTAGGGAAACACCAGGGTCAGTAAGGAGAAAGAGCAAATCGTTGGCAAAGGCCGCCACTTTGTGCCTACCTCCAGCCCCCCCCACCCCCCACCTAGGTCCACTCCAGCAATGTTATAGTTAGCCCTGATTCTGCGGAGAAAGGGCTCCAAGGTGAGAATTGAAGATTAGAGGCGACAATGGGCAGCCCTGCCACTTTCCGTTCGATATAGCAAAAGCGTCTGAGAGCAGGCCATTCACCCGGACCTGTGCTGTCGGTTTAGAGTAAATTGCCATTATCCACGACATCATCATATCACATCTCATCTCACCAGGCCCAATGCCAGAGGGTCAGTTCCATGAAGTCCAATCCACGCGGTCGAGGGCCTTCTCCGCATCAGACGAGAGAGGCAAGAGAGGCCGCGACCGAATGGAGGCTGCGTGCATGACATCCAGTTACATTGTCCCGAGCCTCTCTAGAGGGTATGAATCTCACCTGATCTAGATGAACAATGTCCTGCAGATGGGGGACCAGGCGAGATGCCAACATTTTCATGAAAAGTTTCAGGTCGGAATTGAGCAATGAAATGGGCCTATAATTTGAGCATAGCAGAGGATCTTTCTTCGGTTTGGGGATGAGGGTTATATGTGCTCGCAACGAGTCTGTGGGCAAGTGCCCACCCTTGCCCACTGCATTGTAACCCTTAAAAAATGGGGTGCTAGGATCTCCAGAAACGTTTTATAGTACGACAAAGAGAGGCCATCTGGCCCTGGTGCTTTACCGGTGTTAGTCCTTTTCAGGGCTCCAGTTAGCTCCACATGAGTGAGAGGCATCTCCATGGAGTGTACTGCCTCCTCTGGTATAGCCGGCATCTCTGATTCAGCCAAGTACTCTGAAATCTTAGGTCCAAAGTCATACTCGGCTTGCCGTGCGACCTTGGAGGTTATAGAGGGAGGCGCAATACTCCTTAAATACCCCAGTTATATTAGTAGTCTTATACACTTTCGTAGCTCATGGGGACAGTATCTCTGGTATGAAGGACTGCGATCTCTGCGACCGTAACGCCCTAGCCAGTGGCCTGCCACACTTGTCGCCTAGTTCGTTAAAAAACCTTGTACCCCTGGTCAACATACCCTTGGCCTTGGCAAGGCAAAGCGACCGCAGTTGTTCCCGGAGACTCGTCAGTTCACCGAGGACAGACTTGGCTAAGGACTATTTATGCATCGACTCCAGGCAGGAAATGTCTGTTAATAAGGCTTCTATCTTTGCGGTACGCTGTTTTTTAAGTCTTGAGCCTAATTTAATAAATGAGCCCCTGGTATATGCCTTGTGGGCCTCCCAGAGAATCATGGGATCACACTCCTCGGTGTCATTGCAAGCAGGTCGGTTTTGATTTCCTCCATCAGGGTGGGGTCTTGTAGGATGGTTTTGTTCAGGTGCCAGGTCCAAGGACCAAGGTCCGTTGGCAGCAGGTCAAGGGCCAGGGATATCAGGGCGTGGTCTGACAAGGAAATTACGCCAAATTGATGCCCCCCGTACCACTGCCAGATCTCGGTGTCCCACCAGGAATAAATCTATACGAGAGTACGAGCCATGTGGATTGGAGTAGAAGGTATAGTCACGTTTTTTAGGGTGCAGCATGCGCCGTATATCAACTAATTGAAAGTACCTTGTTTGATCTTCCGGAGGGTTGAGTAAGAGAGGTGCGAGGCCGACCTAGAGCTGTCCAATGTGGGGTCAAGGACCACATTGAAATCTCCCCGCAGGACCAGTACTCCCTCCGTGAACTCCCCCAGGCGTACCAGGGTGGACTCCAGGAAAGGAATCTGACCAACATTGGGTAAATATACTTTGGCGAATGTGCATAGGGTGTGGCTTATTCTGCCCTTCACAAAAATGAACCTGCCATCCTGGCTATAACGTGTATCCACGTATTGCCACTGTACATTCCTATGCACCACAAAACTAACCCCCTGGCATTTACTGTCTGGTGAACCACGGTGGTAGGCGCGTGGGAAGTGTTGATTCTGAAATCTGGGAATGTTGGAGATCTTGAAATGCGTTTCCTGAACAAAACATACCTGAGCTTTTGACCGTTGAAGTTTGTTAAGAAAGGCTGTTCTCTTCTCCGGAATCTTCAAGCCCTTTACCTTCCAGGACACCACGTTACAGGACACAGAGCATGATCACACCCTCCGGAGTCCGCAAAGGTCTGTGAGTCTCGCTAGGAAAGAACAGAGAAATAAAAAATAGGGAGAGGGCGAGGGTGGTAAAAGATGAACACTGGGGGACATGTGAGCTCAGGAAATGTGTTTCCTGGAACATTATGACCTGAACCATGGCCTTATGCATGGAATATAAAATCTGGCCCCGTTTGGAGGGGACATTGAGGCCTCTAGCGTTGTACGTGCAGATTTTAAGGTCCACAGCCGTGGATCTAGTGGCAGCCATCGCAGAGGCGGGGGGGGGGGGGGGAAAAAAGGGGGGGGGGGGGGGGGGTGGAAAGGAACGGGTGGAAAAAAGAGTAGCTAGTCAAGATACTGTGCCAGCCAGTAAGGATAGTAAGGTGTGGTATGGAGAGGCTGACAGCAGAGAAGAGGAGAAATCCACAAACGAAGACAAAGACACACAATTATAACCTACTAATGGGGTCACCACCCCAGAATTTATCCACCTAAGGGAGATGTCCACGTGGGTTGGATAACCTAAGTGGGGGTGTGGCTGTACAAAGCGGGGTCCCACTCAGCCCCCCCCCCCCCTCCCAGCCAGGACTTGGTTGATTTGTAAACCACTCGGAACATTAACTGGGCGTGTTAAGCAACTATCATGGGCCATTAACAAAGGTTATGAAAGCAAAAGATCAACAGGCAACTCCAACATATTATAAGAACCACATTGCATAACCAATTTAGTAGGGGAGTCCGCCGCTCCTTCCTCCACGGTCGCCAGATCTGATGCTTGGTCCGAGGGTCTCAGGTCATAATGGTGTAAGCCAAGCAGGGCAGATTGACGTCCGCAGAGAGGTGAAGGACAAGAGGCACGTCCCTTGGACTCACGTAACTAGCCATCTATCAGACTTTTCAGGATGGATCATCCCAGGCGGAAGACCCGGTGAGTTGTAGCCCGACTGATCACCAGTGAACGTAAGCAGCATTTTGTTTCCCATAGCTTCCAGGATACATAACATAGGGCTGTAGTATTGGGCCAGACAGTACATCTGTATGTTGTAAGTCATCCCCAGCCGCTATGTACCTACCCTGGGTGGCACACTCTGCCACTCCAAGTAGCAGATAGTACCCCGGCACAGCAAACAGACATAGAATTCCCGGGAAGGCAAAGGGCATACTGGAGATCATCGGCTGTCGAGGCTTGATGCTGAGTCATCAAGGTTCCCTGGCATTCACCCGGGAGGACGACCTTCTACGGCACTGTCGCTGTGACGGTCTTTGAGGCCTAGTGCGGAGAGTCGGACGTGTACGGTGGCTGGCATATCCTCCTGACAAATGTTGCAGCCAGTCAGGCACTGGGAAAGGTTTCATTTCCAGAAACTCGAACATGGCAGGTAGATCCGTCTGGTTTGTCAAAGCAAAGGAGGAGGCGTTTTTCCGTATAATGAGGTGGAACGGGAATCCCCACCTGTAAATAACACCTGCAGACGGGCTCGGAGCGATCGCAAGATCATTCTCCGCTGGAGAGTCACCCTGGAAAGATCGAGCAGGATCTTCACTATAGCTCCATCGAAGTCTAGGGGCCCCTAGACCATATTTTGTGTAGTATTTCCTCCTTGACCGGGAATTTTTGTAGCCTGCAAATAATGTCACGGGGCCGATCCGGGTCTTCGGAACGTGGGCACGATTCAACTCAATCACTGTATTGGGCGAATTACCTAACAGGGTGTTGAAGATTGCCACCACAGTATCGTGTATGTTTTCGGGCCCGGTAGTTTCCGGGATGCCCTGCACTCTCAAATTGTTGCGTCGGTTTCTATCCTCCAAATCCTCGATATGGAGCTGCATGTCTGACAACATACCAGTCTGTATGTCTCTGGACTCCTCCAAGGTTCTCAGTCTCTCCTCTATGGCCACCGCGTTAGTCTCATTCCCCTCGACCCTCGCACCCAGCTGTGTTACATCCTGTGGCAATCTCTGGATGTCTCTGCTGTGGGCCTCCTCAATTTTTGCCACCAGGGCTTCAATATCAGCCTGGGTGGGTAGTATGCGTAAGGAGGGCCCCAATGTCCAGCTGCGTAGGGTGTTCAGTCTGTTCTGGGGCTTCAGACATCATGTCTCCCATTGTCCTGCACAGAGAAGGTGTCTCTGTGAGGTTATTAGGGGCCCCAGATTCAAGGGAGGATGGTGGGGGCATGTTGGTATGGCTATTCCATAGGAATGCACAGGGTCTGTGGCAGGCATACACAGTATGAGCTTGCCTAAAGTTAATTTTGCAAAGACTGCATTTGTGCCAGGCAGGGCTGCACATCGAACATCGCTGAATCAAAGAGAAAGGTAAGCCCCATACGCCCTTTGTGGTTGAATCTTTTCTCCACCAGTTTTACTATGATCCCCAGATGTTTTTCCATTTCTGACTTCGCTTTTGGAGTGCCCATTAATATATATTCCTCTTGCCTGTTTTTGACCCCAAAATGCATTACTTTACATTTTTCAATATTAAACCTCATCTGCCATATAGTTGCCCACTCTCCTATTTTATCCAGGTCCCTCTGCAATGCTATAGTGTCTAAGTCCATGCCCATTACCCTCCCAATTTTAGTATCATCAGCAAACACAGAAACATGGCTATTAACACCTTCCCCAATATCATTAATGAACAGGTTAAACAGTATGGGGCCTAGCACAGAACCCTGGGGCACGCTATTCTCGACCATAGACCAATCTGAAAAAGAGCAATTTATCAATACTCTCTGGACACGTTCCTGTAGCCAGTTCTCTATCCATGAACACACCATTTCATCTATACCCATAGACCTCAGCTTGTGTACTAAGCGTTTATGTGGTACTGTGTCAAAAGCTTTGGCAAAATCCAGATATACCACATCCACCAGCCTCCCTCCATCCAGATCTCTACTCACCTCCTCATAGAATGTTAGTAGGTTGGTCTGACAAGAACCGTCCTTCCTAAATCTGTGCTGATTATCATTTATTATACAATTGCCATGAACAAAATCCACTAAATAGTAATTTTTCATTCCCTCTAACAGTATCATTCCCTCTAACAGATTGCATACTATTGATGTTAGACTGACTGGTCTGTAGTTCCCAGGTTGGCATCTTGACCCATTTTTGAATATTGACACTAGAGATGCACCGATATATCGGCCGCCAAAACATATCGGCCGAAAATTGCACTTTTGTCATACTGCCGAAAGTGCAATTTTCCTGCCGATACATCGGCGCATCCCTGCTTTCTTTCCTCTCCGCTGGGCACTGCTCTGTGTCCCAGCGGGGAGGAGAGAAAGTGTGACAGCCTGCCGAGCGCTGCAGGAGGCGAGTGCTGTGAGCGACGGTCGTCTCTCCGCCCACACCGCTCAGCCTCCTATCACAGTCCGGCAGAGTGGTGTGTGGGCGGAGACAGGCCGCGCTGTCACAGGAGGCTGAGCTCTCCTCACTACACCGCTTGATCAGCCTCCTGTGACAGCGTGTCAGAGTGGAGAGCAAGGTAAAAAACACTCAGCGATCAGCATAATTGAGGACATGGTAAATTACCTTAACTATAGCCTCAATTATGAATGAATGGGAGTGAGCTACATCACCTCCTGTTCATTCATAGTTATAGTAAACATACCATGTCCTCATGTTATCAATGAACAGGAACACTCACAGAGGATTCCTGTTGATTGATAAAAGGGGACATAGAAAAAGAGAGGATTCTGTGTCCTAAATCTTTTTTTGTATTTTAAAAGGGAAATATCAGGAGTCTGTTTAGACCCCTAATATTTCCCCAAAGCCCCTAAAAGTAATGTAAAAAATAAAAATATTTAATAAAAAATGAATTCAATAAAATCCGTAGCTAATCTACTATGGCTGGCCTCACGACATAGACCTCCCATCACTAACCCCATAACTTCACACTCCCTCAGACTGTGGGACTCCATCAAAAACCAATATGGTCTCCTTTCACCACACCTACCACTCATGTCCATTCTTGACAATCCCTCCTTTACCCCTGCCTTAACTACTCCGTCGAGATTTAGGGCTTGGACTGACCGTGGCCTTACCTACTTCTGGCAACTACAATCTGACTTAGGAGTGAAACCCTTCCCACACCTGCAGGAACACAAACAATTGCCAAACACGGAGATATTCCGATATCGTCAAATCAAAAATTATATAACTACATCCTTCCCCAAACAGATGTACCCCCGATTACTGTCCCCCTTCGAGAAAATTTGCAGAGACGACCCACACAGCCCGGGACTTATCTCGCTCCTCTACGCCATTCTAGTCTCCCCCACAGCTACACCCCCCTCCCTCTTATGTGACACGCTGGGACAAAGACCTGGAGTCGACCACGACAGACAAAACCTGGGCACAATCCTGGGCTAACACAAGGAGTAGCTCAAGATGTGTAGGCATGCTGGAGATCAACTATAAGGTACTCATACGCTGGTACCTAGTGCCTACTAGAGTGGCTATCTTCAACCCCGACTGCTCTCCCAATTGCTTTCGGGGATGTTCCGATGAAGGCACGTTTTTTCACATCCGGTGGAACTGCCCACAGGTCTCTGACCTTTGGGACCAGATATTCACTATACTTTCGTCTCTGTTCTCGCTACCGATATCTAAGGACCCTTACTTTGCACTTCTCAACTGCAGACCAGAAAGTCTGTCCCGCAGACAATTTGACCTATCAATGCATATCTGCACCTCCACCAAGCGAGAGATTGCGAAAAACTGGTTGACATCTTCCCTAAGTCTCGCCAGTGTAATTAATCACGTTCATTGGGTTATGGCTCACAAAAAGCGTACTGCGCAACTTAGTGATAAAATGACCAAATTTGAGAATACTTGGACCCCGTGGATAGACAAATATCTGGCACCAGGTACCTCTCATCGTCTATGCACTATTTAACCTGACCTACTGAAACTGACTAGTACACAGTCCACTGGCGCCAATGTTCTGCCCGAACCTACTTTTTTCTTCCTCTTCTCCCTCCTCCCTAACGCCTGACGCCTCAACTAACTGATGACCTCCCTCTGTCTCTGTGTGTCCACCCCACTTTATGTTGTCTTGTCTGTGTTCAGTAGTGCTGTTGTCTGAAACTTTCACGGACCGGTTACAGGCTAACCTTAAAGCAGTCTGACTACTGACACCCTTTGATATTTCATAGCAATAATATTTCTATGAGTACTAGAAGTACACCCTGGGTATCTTCTACCATACATTCCTTAGGGTTACACAACTTACAAATCAATCTGCTCATACACGATCCCAACTACAACAAGTATTGTAGATACACATGCTGTTACTAATTGGTATATGTATGTTATGCTGTATATACCACATTCACCACCCGATCAGGGATATAGTTCCGGAATCAGTAACAGCCTTCTATAGGGAATGCAATCTGTATCTAGCTAATACCACTGCTTGCTATATTGTCAATACTACGGTCTGCGCACCACATACTGAGATGTTATGTACTGTCGTCTATTGTTTTTTTGTTTTTTTTTTCCATTTAAAATTTTTGTTTTATTGAGCAAATTAAACAAAGAAAGTACATACAATGTGATCAAACATATCACATCCCAAAATAAAAATAAAAAAACGACATACAAACAACATATCACTTTACATCTTCAAGTGAGCAACCTCCTAACTATGAGGTTGTTTGGTTAGGTCACTAGACATTGCAGGCAGGTTCTCACAATTGGCAATTCCAGCGTAATCTAGTCTCATTGCTATGCAATAATAACATCTGGCATATCACACAGGACATTCGGGAGGATATGTAGGCTTGGAAGTATGAGCAATCTTTCAGGACAATGGCCTGGTTATGAACTTGGCCTATAGTAATTCTCCTGACCTAAGGCAAATAACAACAAAAAATTGGTGCAACCTAAACAAAACGAGACAAAGGTCGCAGAGAAGTATAGAGAAAGTGGAGGCGAAAAAAAAAACCCCTAGGAGGAGGAGTCTCCAGCGGTGAAACCCCAAGGTGCTCCAGAGCGAGCAGGGGCATGTAGCGTCTTGGAGGGAGATCCTAAAGTGCACCGGCCGGAGCACCCGCCAGTGGGGCGTGCCACTCGTCCCCCGCAAAAGGGGAATCACTAACATGTATTATGTTATCAGCGTGTGTGTCAGTCGTCTAGTCAGGTTTCTGCATGAGTTCCTTGTATGTTTTCCCCTGGCAAAAATGGGTCCAAGGTGCCCACAGTCTGGAGAATTTGGTAAGTTTGTCGTGGACCCGTTTCCAAAATGGTCGGAGAAGGGCGCGCTCCCAGAAAATGTGTAGGAGAGTGCCCTTTGCCGAGGTGCATCTCCAACAGGTCTCTGGCACTGTAGGGTCAATTTTGTGGAGAAGCACCGGAGTCCTGTACCAACGGGACAGGATTTTGAAGTTGGTTTCTTGGGTCCTACAACTCACTGAGCTTTTGTGGGCCCCAGTGCATATCGATTCCCAGTCATCCGTCTGAATGTCTTGGTCCAGTTCCCTCTCCCAGGTGGCTCTCAGGGTGTCAGATCTGGCTGGGGTAGATGGACGTAGTAGGCCATATGTCCAGGAAATGAGGTGTCGGGAGGGTCCCTTGCCCAGACATGCCTGCTCAAAGCTGGTCAAGGATCGAGCAAAGCCCCCTCTTTTCGCCGGGGAAGTGAGGTAGTGTCTCACCTGGAGATAGCTCCACCAAGGTAGCCGACCTGTCACAGAGAGAGGATCTATCTCCGCTTTGTCAAGGAAGCGACCTTGGTTATAGAATGAGTGTGTCCTCAGCAATGTCGAGAGCGCCCAATGAGAGAGAAAGTCTGTCGTGTAGTTAGGGGCGAAGTCTGGGTCATGGGTCAAGGGAGTCATTGGACTATCCGGTGTTGTGAGAACGCCTTTTCTACGTACGGTGGTGAATTCTTTCAAGGTCGCCCCAATCAGAGGGTGAGAGGCGATGTGTGGAGGACTATGCCTTTGATGTAGCCATGAGAGAGCCGTCACCGGGGGTGTAGTGTCCCAGTGTGTGTCCATCGTGACCCATAATTTAGAGGGGGCATTGACATGCCAGTCAATGATCCTGCATAAATGGGAGGCCAAGTAGTAACCAGATATGTCCGGCACGTCAAGGCCCCCGCAACCCTTCGGGGCTTTCATTAAGGACCAGGCGATTCTAGGGTGCTTGTCCAGCCAGATGAAGCGTTTAAATGTCGACTCCAGGGTGTTAAGATATGATCTGGAGAGGTGTATGGGGATCGCCTGAAACAAATACAAGAGTCTTGGGAGGATGTTCATTTTGATTATGGCCGCTCTGCCAAACCAAGAGCAAGTCAGAGATCGCCATTGGTGTAAGTCCTGAGTAATGATCTGGGTCATGGGCATAAAGTTCAGGCGGAATAACTCCCTTGGATACCCAAGTATTTGACCGCTGATGAGGCCCAGCTATAAGCAAAGGCACTCTTCAGCTCCAGAGCCGTCTCAGGAGGTAGACCGACGTTGAACGCTTCAGATTTGGTATAATTAATGGAAAGATTAGACAATGTGCCATATTCCAGGAAGAGGGAGCTTAGTTTCCGTAGGGATGTCATGGGATCAGTCAGGAAGAACAACATGTCATCCGCATATGCCGCCACTTTATGTTCGTGGCCACCCATGCGTATGCCACGTATCTGAGGGTCATTTCGGATCAGTCTAAGGAAGGGTTCCAGCGTCAGGATGAAAATAGTGGGTGATAAGGGGCACCCCTGACGTGTCCCGTTGGTGATATGAAAAGGTTGGGACAGGCACCCCATCGTGCGCACCCTAGCCCAGGGTCGGGAATAGACTGATCGAATCCAGTCCAGCATGTGGTGGCCCAGTCCGATATGCTGAAGAACTGTGAGCATAAAGTCTCACAGTTCTGTCGAACGCCTTCTCCACGTCTGTGGAGAGCAAAACTGCTCCCATTTGGTGCTTTTCCAGCCAAGAGACTAAGTCTATGGCTCTATTGGTGTTATCCCTAGCCTCGCGACCAGGGACGAAGCCCACCTGATGAAGGTCAATCAGTGAGGGCAAGAACGGGAGAAGGCGGTTCGACAGGATCCTGGTGAATAGCTTCAAGTCCACATTGAGTAGTGAAATCGGCCTGTAGCTAGTACAAAGCATCGAGTCCTTCCCTTCTTTGGGTATGACGGTTATGTGTGCTTCTAGTGTTTGGGCCGGGAGAACCGATTGGCCATGTATACCGTTGTAAGCCGAAAGAAAGTGCGTGCTAAGGGTCTCTCGGAAGGTCTTGTAATAATGTGCCGGGAAGCCATCCCTTCGATTTATTAGAGGGTGAAGAGGCATGGAAAGCCGACGGGTAGCGGTGGTTGTGAAGCTTGGGCAGTTTTCCATGTTTGAAATGTGTCTCCTGTAGGAGAGCGATGGAGGCTCTGTGATGGTGTATATCTCCCATGATCCTAGCTCTCTTTTCCGGGGAGTTGAGGCCCCGTGTGTTCAAGGAGAGGAGGACTAAGTCTGCCGGGCAGGCCATGGGTGGGTGTGGGTGGAGTGTGTCTAGGTGTGTCAATGTCTGGACGGGTACCCGAGGTGCGGGGAGGCCCGCGGGTCCCCACAAGAGGGTGCCGGCAGCCGGATGGGCGACAGGATTTAGGGAAGAGACGAAAAAAGAGAGACAAGATGGACAACAGAAGGAGAGAAAAAAAGGGGGAGGATCTCTAGGGCTAACAGACCCTGCGCTGGTCCACTGTGGAAAAGGTTAGGCAAGACCTAGTGATAGACACAACAACCACAACAACAGCAAAAAAAAAAATACTGTAGAACACACAAAATGAAACACTCGGTGACACACCAACTAATATATACACTACCCCTCAGGCGGGTCGTCTGCCTAACAGTGGGAGACGGTCCGCGACCAGTGTTAAGGTCACAACCTATCCTAGAAGTGCTGGGGTACAGTAGGTGAAGCGCCTGTTGCAACTGGCAACAGGTGCCAGGTGCAAGACGTCACTCTTTGGGGGGTGGCTTGAACGAGGGTGGGGGAGGAAATCCTACCAATCAAATGAGACAGTGGAAAAGGTTCTAAGCGGTAAATCGGGTAAAGTCTTGCCAATTACCAGGGTAGGGCTTGGGCTATACCCGAGACCCAACAAGGGAGGCAGTGAGGGATCTACAACAGACATGCATTGCTCAACATAACAGAGGCCCCCGATTGCTGTTGGGGATGTTCGTATTATACAAGTGAAGGGGCCCTGGGGGTCGACATCCTAAATTGGACCTCAGACCCACATCGCCCCGTCAAGTGGCCATGGTCATGTCTCCAGGGCACAATCATAACACCGCCTAGGAAAGACATGTTGAGCATACTCCTGGTATAGTGAAGAAGGCCGGCATGGTGAAGACACCGTTGCAGTTGGTATAGCGGTTCCACTGTTAGGTAGCCCTAAATAAAAATAAATATAAAAAAATTAAGTTTATAAAAAATAAATAAAAATAAAAAATTACAATAAAAAACATTTTCGGTATCGCTTTCGGCCTGGAATTTTTTTCTTTCGGTTTAAAAATCTCCATTTCGGTGCACCTCTAATTGGCACTACTGTAGCCTTCCACCAGTCACTTGGTACCTTACTAGTCATTATGGAGTCCTTGAAGATGAGGAATAACCTGGCTGAGTTCTTTAACCACTTGAAGACCGGGGTGATTCACCCCCTTCCTGGCCAGGCCATTTTTCAGTGTTCAGCGCTGCGGTACTTTGACTGACGTTTATTCCGTCATGCAATGCTGTACTGATACGAATTTCATACCATTTCTTGGGGACAGATGGAGCTTTCTTTTACACTTGTATGTAAACAGCCATCGCTGGCTGTTTACATGCTCACAGTTTTCCCTCTCGTGTGCGCGCTGAGTGCCGCACACGAGAGGGGGGAGGGGCAGGACGTCTTAAGATGCCCTCCCACTCCTAGCAGACTTCCGTCCGGCCGTTCACAAACGGCCATGGACGGAAGGTGGTTAAAGTGACATTAAAGGCCAAAATATTTTTCCCTCCCCGCAATGTTAATTAAAGCTCTTACCTTAAATTATGTTTCGTAATCCGATCTTCTTTCCTGTCCTTTTCATCTGTCCCTCCAGCCCTGAGGCAGGTCTCCGATCCAGCGCTTCCTGTCCCACGGTGCCTGCATGCGGGTGCACGCGTCCATAGACTTACCTTGTGTCTCTCCTCGCGTCCCAGGCCAAAAATGTGAACTGCGCATGTGCCCGCCCCAAGATGCTTTGCGGCCGCCCGAAAATTTTCACGTTTTCGGATGGGAGCACGCGGGGAAAACACAGCTAAGTTTTTTTTTCTTTACACTTTTTGCATATATCTGCTGCTTGCTAGCAGTAGATATATGCCAAAAAAAACGCAGGGTTTAATAACTCTAAGTACCTTTTTTGTGTGCAGGTTATCTGGCCCTAATGATTTATTTGCATTAAATTTTTATTGTAAAGCGCTGCGCAAACTGTTGGTGCTATATAAATCCTTTATAATAATAATAATAATTAGGTTTATCAAGTCTTTGTTGAACCCCAGCTACTGTCAACCACTGTGGTCTTTTACACACTAAGCTACTCACATTCTTACCTCCATTAAACCTGTCTCTTTCCTGAGTGTATACTGAGGAGATAAAAATGAATTTAATACCTCAGCCTTCTCCCTGTCGTTTGTGACTAATCTCCTGTTTTCGTCTTTTATTGGGGTGACCTGCTCTTTCTTTACCCTTTTACTGTTTATATACTTTACGACTTTTTTGGGGTACTTTTTACTGACTGTGGCGATATGCTTTTCATAATCTATTTTAGCTGGCCGGATTTCATGTTTACATCTCTTATTACATCTCTTATTACATCTCTTATTACATTCCTTGTATTTTATAAATGCTATCTTATTTTCTTTGACGTATTGTTTTATTTCGCCATGCAGGCTTAGTTCTTGATCTTTTATTTTTGTTTCCCAATGGTATGCATTTTGCTATAGCATTGTGTAATGTATTCTTAAAACAATCCCACTTCAGGTCAGTGCTCAGCGTTAGAAATACATTGTCCCAGTTAGTGTTGCATACTCGGTGATGCAGCTTATCAAAGTTTTCCTTTCTGAAGTTTAGTGTTCTTGTCATACAAACACACTTCTCTTTTTTCTGTACCCAAAATTAAAAGTAATCATCCTGTGATCACTATTACCCAATGTATCCCTAATCGCTATGTCCCCAACAAGGTCTGCATTATTGGAGATTATTAAGTCTAGTATAGCATTCTTCCTGGTTGGGACATCAACCATCTGATTCAAGAAATTGTCCAGTAACAGGTTCAGAAAACGACCAGATTTTTTAGAATGAGAGGTTCCATTTGACCAATCGATCTCCAGGTAATTGAAGTCACCCATTATAACAACATTTCCCCTGCCTCCTCCTCTTGTTCTATGTTCGGGGGTTTATAACACACACCCACAATTAGTTTCCGACTAGCATCAGTCTTATCCAGTTCTTGCCACAAAGACTCAACACCATCGCATCCCTCTGTCGTGATGTAATCTCGTATGTGCACAGTTAGATTGTTTTTTAGGTACAGGCATACCCCTCCACCCCTTCTACCAACCCTGTCCCTCCTGAACAGGTTGTGCCCTTGTACATTAGTTGCCCAGTCATGTGTGCTGTCTAGCCAAGTTTCTGTTATTCCCACTATATCGAAGTCCTCTTCGAGTAGCATAACTTCAAGCTCCTCTAGTTAGACTTCTAGCATTGGTGTACATACATTTTAAGTTTGGTGCAAGTTTGAGTTTTATTATTACTCATTTCTGGAGCCCACCTACTTTAGACCTTGGTATGGTTAATACATTACTTGATACATCACTTCTGAGATTGACTGGAGTGATTTGATTAACTAGATTGACTGGAGTGAGCCCTCTATCCCCCTTTGTATTACAGCCCTATATTAATCGCCCCTTTAGTTACTTGCTCTAGATTTATTATATCCATTTTTATTCCCTCCCCCCATCATCTGGTTTAAAAGCTCCTCCAGTCTTTTAACAATTGTATCCCCCAAAAGTGCTGCACCTTCCCCATTTAGATGCAGCCCATCTCTGCCATAGAGCCGGTAACCGAGTGAGTCAGCCCAGTTCTCCAGGAACCCAAAGCCTTCCTTCTTTCCGACACCAGCTACGGAGCCACTTGTTCAGTTCCCTCAACTCTCGCTCTCTCTCTGAAGTGGCTCGTGGCACTGGCAGTATCTTAGAGAATACTACCGTGGTGGTCCTTTTTTTTCAACCTAGCACCTAAGTCTCTAAACTCACTTTTTAGGACACTACATTTGCCTCCTATTTATTTTCCCTCAAATTCTTTATTGATGAACAGCAGAAAGGAATTTCCACACAGTAGAAGAGGGCAGCTACCCACATTAAAGTACAACTGTTAGTGTTGCATCTAATGTGCACATGGAACAAGCATGACACAAGCATGATAAAGAAAAGATATTCACATTACAATAAACCATATCAGCAGTTGGTTCATTAAAACAGTTGAGCAAAGCACATATTTAGCGTTACATATTCAGTAGTAGCATTAACATTATCCATCACTTCAAATTATCCCGTTAACGGTAAGTAATTTGCATGGTATGCTATCGTGGTGGGGAAGTGCATCTCCGATCTATCAACCTCAGAATAATCACATTCAACCAGGTAGGGATATATGTCACCTCAGTACCGAAACAGCAAAAGGTAGTGGGATTGGGGAATGTTGTCCCCGGCAGGAGTAGAAGGAAAGGAAAGGAAAGAAAAGAGAAGCATAGACACAGTGTCCCAGTCCCCCCGGGTCAGTCGCCGTGGCAAACCTAACTATTCTGCCATGATCTGCAGGTAGGAGTCTGAGTGATGAAAGTGGAGCCAGGCGCCCCAAACTGAGCAAAAATGCTCTTTGGAGTTATGGATAGTCGAGGTAAGGTCTTCCATATGGTAGATGTCATTAACCTTCTCAAACCACAGGCGCCTGGGGGGGGTAGTTATTTGCCTCCTATTTTGTCATTGGTGCAGATGTGCACCATGACAGCTGGGTCGTGCCCAACCCTATCCAGTAACCTGTCCATCAGTTCCACGATGTGTCCAACACGAGCCCCCGGTAAGCAACAGACTATTTGACGCTCACGGTCCCGATGGCAGATTACCCTGTCTGTCTCATAATAGGATCCCCCACCACCAAAATCTGTCTTTCCTGTCCCTCCATCCTTCTCCCATCCTTACTGGAGCAGTCACTCCCCCTGCGGATAGAGGAGGCTTCCTGCTCCAGCAATGTCACCCCTGAACTAATATCCCCAACATCCTGCAACCTGGCATATTTATTGGGATGCATCAGTTCAGGACTGGCTTCTCTCGCACTCTTCCCTCTACCCCACCTTCTAACCCAGCTACCCACCTTGGGATCCTGCTCATCCAAACCCCCATCCTCATCTATGCCGCCCTCCACCAGGGCCTGGTACGTCAAGTCCAGACTCTTTTCCTGTTGGTTATGCCCCGTAGTATTGTCAGTTTGTTGTTTAGATCCAGAATCTGGGCTTCCAAACAAACAACTAGATCACATCTGGTGCAACAGTATTCACCCTCGAACGCATGTTCAAGAAACGCATACATTGTGCAAGATGTGCATCGGGTTGCATACCCACTCATGGAAGACCTTTTTTTTTTTTTACTGGTTATTTATTTTAGGCCCAGATGTACTCAAGCGGTTATTACACTGGTACCCAGGAGTTATTACACTACTGCCCATCAGTTATTTCCCTTGACGCCCAGCAGTTAATACACTTATTACCTAGTAGTTAATACACTTAATGCCCAACAGTTATTTCCCTTAATGCCCAGCAGATGGTACACTTAATTCCCAGCAGGTAATGCACTTAGTGCCTAGCCGATAATACACTTAATGCCCCGCAGCCCCGCAGATAATACAGTTAATGCCCAGCCGATATACAATTAATGCC